>NW_024962275.1:9542499-9576037 GCF_019238085.1 Lagopus leucura | reverse complement strand
TTTTTCTTTTTCTTTTTCTTTTTCTTTTTCTTTTTCTTTTTCTTTTTCTTTTCCTTTTCCTTTTCCTTTTTCCTTTTTCCTTTTTCCTTTTCTTTTTCTCTGGTCAAGACGGTTTCTTCCTCCCTGTTTAGACTTGCTCAAGCAAACCCATCCAGACTGTGTCTACCTGGAGGGATTGTTAGAATGTCCCCTTACTGGTACATCAGAGAGAGCTGTCCTCATGGTTGCCACCCTTCTGCCACACTGTTTTGCTGTCACTGTCCATATGTGTGTAGGCAGAGCAAGTTGTTGAGTTTGGGATTCTGAACACTGAAGATCTTGTCTGTAGAATTGAATCTGAGAATTCAAGGGTGGAAATATTTTAAGCAATTCTTTTGGTAGCTTGGAAGAAAAGGGGATCTTTTGTTGTTCATTTTTGCACTGCCCAGCGGGCCGTGGGGACGAGAAGAGAGAATCTCTCTTCTTTAGAACTCTGACATGCTTTTACTGCTGTGAATGTGTCTCGATTGCACATCAGGATGTCGTGCACATTCATGAGTCATGCACAGAAGGACTTCAGGCAGGGTCTTTGGAAAAAGGCCTTTGAGGGAAGACGCCATAACACAAGCCTTCCTGGGAGCTGAGAGAGGTGTGGGTCATCCAGTCAAAACATTCATAGATTGCTTATTGCAACATTATTTTGGGAGAAATAATAGATGTTCTGAGTTTAGATCTGCTCTCTAAGAAACAGGCACTAGAACGAAGCTGTCAGCAGGGACACACTGCCAGCCTACTTCAGTGTATTTTAAGCCTTCTACTGGAGTGCTTACTACCTGTTACTCTTGCAGTCAAAGTTCTGGGTTACACAGGTCTGATCAACTGATGATTTATGTTTTGGCTGGAGATAGGGATCTTAACATTTGGGTCTGTGTGCTCAGCTTCCAGCACCAGGCTTCTGTAGCCTCCTAAGTTTTCCATTGTCAATTCATTCTATTATCTAAGCCTTGCTAGCAATGTAGCTATAGTTAGAGAGGAAGGATATTATAATCTTGTGAAAGATTAAAACATTTTTACTGTAATCCAGCTGGAAGGGCAGCACTTTTCTCAGGATAGGAGGCAGCCAAGGCTTTTCCCATTCTGTCCAGCCCTTGTATAGAGGAAGGAAGTGCTGGCAAGGGCCTCCCCAGCTTCCTGTCGACTTCGGAGCACATTTCCAGACACAACCTTCTCCGCCATCCATCACCCAGCCCAGGCAAACAATCACAGCAGTGCAGGGTGAAAAACACACATCTCACATAAACACTTTGGAGGCAACCTGAGTGCAAACCGCTGGAATTTGTGCGCAGCCGTGTTTGATCTGTAGAGCTTTGTCTGACAGCAGGCTGCTGAGGAGCTTCCCTTCCTTTCCTAGTGAAGTATCACAATAATCAACATTCTTCTTTAGAATAAGATTAACAAAGGGAAAAAAAATTAAAAAAAAAACGGCTGATGTTTGATAAAGAAGCTGCTGGGCTGGCAGACTGTGGAGCCTTAAGCCAAGGAGGTGAGCAGGGATGCTCTGTTCCACAACAGCCCTGGGTGATGTGTCTGGCTGCAGGGGAAGGAAGTGAGCATTGTCTGCATTATGGAGGCAGAGATTTCTGTCAGGTCTGCAGGGTAGGGCAGTGATGAGGCAAAGTTAGTCTGTGATGCTTTGCAGGAGGAAATAAATAAGGCGGAAGCCTCACCTTTAAATGAATCACCTCTGCTGAATACAGTTCCTTGCCTCTCTCCAGAAAAGGGCTCTGAACTGAATCTTGGCCTTTTTCTCATATTACTGGCTTTGTTTAAAAGCTGCATTACAATATTTAAGTATTATTTTTAGACCTGTCTGTCCTGTGACCTTTTTTAACCATTCCCTAAGCCAACTGTTTGGTTTTCTTTCTTCAGTGTGGGTTCAGAATTCTTACCAAGTTTGAGCTGGGAATTTCATTTCGTTTCTGATAGCGGCAGCCACACCTGCAAAGATCAGCTGTTAGGAGGTGATGCACTCACTGGAACATCTCTCAAGGCAGCTGTATAATCCTGCAGAATGACTGGATGTCACAGAGTACTTGATTGGGAAGCAAAGTTCCAATGTTTGAGGTTCAGTTTTCCCTGTACATCTAGTCTGAACGATGTATGTGTAAGGCTGAGCACCTAGGTTAGTCTTCTGAAGGTGGGCAGGCACATGGTCAGAGCTCTGGCTGTGTTACCATGTACCCTGCATCGTCCTGTAGATGTTGTTGAAGCCATCGATTGCTCTTTGATGTAAAGTGCTCCAAAATTCCCTCCCACAGCTGGTATCCAACAGCAAGGGAACTGGTTTGAGCTTGAGATTGAAGGAAAGGAAGGCTATCAGCCATCAAAGCAAGCGTGTCTGCCCTCCTTGCTCCACATGGACGCTGCCTGTTGGATTGCACTCCATGCCTGAGCCCACCGCTCTGCGTCAGCGAAGCACAGCAGCTGGGGCATGATGGTGTGTTAGTACACCTCCAATTTTCCCTGTCTGTGTCCCCGTGTCATTGGAGAGCTGAGGTAACATTCATCTCAAGAGTCCGGCTTAATGGTAAATCTGCAACTCACCTTGAGATTTTCTCTCTGTACTGACTTACGTGATAGCTGTGTGGCAACACCTTTCAGTGCAGTTGGTTCTGTTATGTAAAAAGCTGTGGGTAATTCTTAACAGCTTTATGAGTCTGAAACCAGCCCAGCTCCATGCTGGCTACCTGCAGGAGCACCGTGCTGTGCAGCCAGATGTGTTTGCTGGGGCTGTGCCGTTCTCTTTCTTCTGACTCTTCCTTTTGTTGTCCTTCGTCTGGGCTTGTAGAAGGTGGGTGGGGAGTAAGCTCTCACATGCCTTCAGATGCTCTGTGGGATGGGAATTATTTCTTGTGTAAGGTCTTTGGAGACCGCAGCACTCTGCAGTCCTTGTTTGAAATCTGAAGGCATCTCTGAAAAGCTAACATTTATTTTTAAGTCTACTAAAAATGGGCATGGATAACACCAAATGAAAAGGGAGGTAAAATGGGCTGAGCAGAGGGAGGTGGTAAGGATCAGTAATAGCTGTGTGTTTGTAAAAACAATAGCAGAAGTAAGCAAATAAAACCCTTCCCCATCAGGGCAAAGGGCTGGAACTAAGAAAAGTCTGATTTCTCCCCAGTGAAGGCTGAGAGAAGGTGCTGTCAGTTTGAAGCTGTACCATCATTTAAAGGCAAAATAGCAAAACCGGGCACCCAAAGTTGAAGCTGTACCATCATTTAAAGGCAAAATAGCAAAACCGGGCACCCAAAGCTTCAAGATCCTGTCTTAGACGTGAAGTCCCCAGGTAGAGAAACGAGGCTGTCAAATCCACACACTGTTTAATAAAAGTGTTATTCCTCCCCTTTAGGAAGCTGTTTGACTAGACTTGGGAAAGAGTTCACACTGACAGCATGCAACATTTCCTAGCATCCTTGTAGCAGGCAATTTGTTGTGAGCCCACCTCTGCTGTCCGCTCCCGAGGAAGAACCCTCCAGCAGCAGCAGGTGCAGCGCTGCTCAGTTCCTACACTCACCAGTCTCTTACCTTTCTCATCTAGCCGTGTCCTGTAACAGCAATGGGTTAAAAGAAAATGAGACGGGGCTGACAGCGTCCCTCTTAAGTACAGGAGGGCCAACTTGAAATCAATCCACCGCATGCTAACTCAGCAATGCAAGGAACGCGGGGCAGCAGTAACACGATCAGATCTGCTCAAACCACCGAGCCAAAGTGGTGCTGTGCTCAGAGGGGCTGTGAGGGATGGGGTGCTTGTTTCCAGAGATCGTGGCCGTGGAGGGTGGAGGAGAGCAGGGAGAGGGTTGTCAGCCCATTGGGTGCTGGTGGCCAGCATGGCTCAAGGGAAGTAAACCCTCGCTGCAGAATGCCTCTGAGAAGTCAAAGAAAGAGGCAAATTGCCCAGAGGTACCATTGTGACTGAGAGAATTATGTTGAGATTGACATGGAGTCGTGGGGCATAAAGTGTTTGGTATCAAAGGTTTCCCTGGGTTGTCTGCTGGTGTCTGCGTTCCCCTTTGCGGGAAGGGGTGAAGTATGAGAGCTGCATCTTCCCACTCTGCCCCTTTCAGATATATTCAGAAGAGGCAAAGGATGCAGTTAAGGCCAGCAGCCCACACAGCCAGGTGCAAGTAACAAACATAGGCAGAAAATCGTGCTGTGAAATCAAAGGGGAGCCTCTCAGTGCTGGTGCATCAGAGGTGATTAGTTGTAGGGACGTGTGCCGTACCCCTGCTCTGCCACCTGCTGCCGCTGCAGCATGATGAGAGCTGCCTGGGCTTTCTGCGCCCGCTTTGTCCTTCTCCACAGCCCTGGGTCACTGGATGGAAGTCGTAAGGAGCCTGCAGGAGCAGAGGGGCCTGTGGCACTTAGCTGCACATCTTCACACCCAAGCTGTCTGCCCCTTAACAAAAGGGGTTGGGAGTAAAATGCGGCCTCCCTTTGTGTGGGGAGGGAGGGAGGGATGGCTGTGCCGCTGTGGGGACTCGTTTGTGTTTTAGTGGGAACCACGGGGCGATGGAAGTGTTCTGCTCCGAGACTAAAGCCGTGTTTGCTGTGTGTGATTGTGCATTCTTTTAAATTAAACTATTTTGCAAGCACTTCCTTCCTGCATTTCTCAGAAGGAGGGAGGGGGGTGTGCAAAGAATGTTTAACTGCCTTTGACGGAGGAGGAAAACTGAAGAAAACAAGCGATGCAATCCTAACTACTGACCTTTTACTTGAGCTTGGTGATGTTTTTCAGCAGCAGAGCCTCCAGGGAGTAACAGCATCCTCCTTGCTATTGTGCTGCCTGCCCAAAAAGGGGGCTAAAGTTCAGCTTTTATGATGTTCTCACTCTGAGCTTGTGGGAAAAAGGCCACATTCCCTTTCTTAGGTCATACGAGTGCAAGAGATGACAGAGTCCTACAGTCTAACCCCAGGGCATTAGGCCAGCACAGACTGAGACGGGGATAGACAGCTTGGTAAATATGCAGCCTGCTCTTTCTCCTTGCAGGATTCACAGCAGGTGGGAGGGTAATTTACATTGTTAAATTAAAAAGCACTGATTTATTTCATGTTGGTGTGTTATTGTTTCATAAAAGCACATGGTCGCTATTGCTCATGATGGACTCTTGCACTTTATTGTTAAATACTCCTTTTCCACTTTGGTCAACAGTTACTGGAAGTGAACGTAGCCTCTTGTTTTTGCCTTAGTGGGTAACTAAGCATTAAACAAAAACCCAACCTCATCCCTGACAGACCGCTTGTTTTTAGGAAACTCTTTCCAGTTCTGAGGATTGAGATGATTGCAGTTGATGTTCTCATACAGCCTTGCCCATCGAACTGTGTGCTCCCCTTGCCCTCTGCTAGAGGTTAAGGGCCAGAGAGCTGTGGGTCCCTTGGCTCACGGGTTCAGGTCAGGCTCCCTGCCTCCCACGTTTTTGGCTAGCAGCACGGTAGGATGAATGCTGCCCATTCCCTTACAGCTTCTAGCACTTCTATCTGTTGAACCTCCCTTCAGCCTCACTGCTGAAATGTTGCCCAGTGGATACTGAGCTGGAGTTTCTGAAGGGCACGATCCTGGCTGTGGAGAGGAGCAGAGCCTGGGGCTGGAGGTGCTTCTGCCTGGGAAGGCTGCCTACTTCAAGGACGCAGGTGCTATTTACAAGTGCTTTAAAGTTGCTTAACACATACTGTTTAGAAAATAAACCTGGATGATCCTGACCTCTGCACATTTGCATCCTTTCAACAGCACTTGCAGCTCCGGCAGCGTGTCAGCCTGGCCATGTGCTGCTGTGCATTTAGAGCTGCTGATGTGACAGGGTCTGGGTTATCTGAGCTTTGCACCACACCTTGTGCATGGTGGAGGGCACAAACCTCAGCATGATATCTGCCTGCCCTGCAGCTCAGTGGGGAGCACGTACCACTGTCTGCTGTGTCTTTCTGCCAGCAGCCTGGGACCAGCTCACGCAGGGTGTGCTGGCTGAGGTACAAGCAAACACACATTGCACACACTTGGGATACACGTGTATGCCAAAGCACACCTTTGTGTGGCTGTTAGATGTTGCCCCAAGACACACTTTCAACTTTGTGGTCTCACACCATGGCAGGGTGGGACATGAGGTTGCGGGGCCAGCTGCACCACCCCTGGGATTTCCACTGTCCTTTAACATTGAGCCTTGTTCTTCGCAGCATCTTGCAATGACTCCTTTCTTTTCCTGGCCGTCAAATCTGGTAAATGCAAGTATCTTGTTAGAATCACAGAATCATTGTCGCCTGAGATGTAGATGCTCGTATTTTTGGATGCAGGCAGGTATTTATATATTTAGAGGTGAAATAAGTGGTACTTGAGTCTGTCAACCCTGTGGTGTTTCTAGTTATCACGGTGAGTGGTAAAAGACAAATTAATGGTGAGAGAATTGGCTTGAAGTTGAGGGAGGTTTGCTGCAGAAGAGAGAGCTGGACCCGTGGTGCGGGTGAGATGCAGGTAAGCTCAGAAGTGCTCCCATCAGGACAGAACTGTGGTTCTTTTGATAGACTTGGTACTAAGCTGACTTTTGGGCTTGCAGGTATTGATTTCCATGCATAAAGCCACCAACTGTGGCTGTTGGGCATTGAGGTCGGTGTGCTGCTGGGCACTTCCAGCCCACAGCATGCAGTGAGGAGCTGCTGGCACTGCTGCCTTCAGGAGCAATGCCGGAGATTGGAACAGAGCCTTTGCCTCTGCACAGCATCCCTTTAGCCTGATTGTGTAGGCTCACTTAATTTTGCCTAATTTGGGGAGGTGTCTTTTTTCATTTTCTTCCAGATGCTCTTTCTACTTGGCTACCCTGGCACTGGGAGGGGGAAGAATTTTTCAAAGCTTGTTTGTTTTGTTTTTTTTTCTTGTGAAAAAGAAATGAAGATTTATTATCCATTTTCACTCTCCAGAGTTCTACCTCAGAAAAATCTTCTGCAAAGCAAATTTCAGCTTTTACTGCAACAAGTATGCAGCAAGCTCTCAGCATTCAGCATAACAAAAGTTCATGCAGTTCAGGGCTTTCCCGATTGCAGCGGATCTTTTCTTGGGATTTTTAAAATGTCCTTAGACACAATTAAAGGAATTTCTCAGCAAGGAGAGTGCAAGCTGGGGACTCTCCGGCAGATGTAATCACTCAAGGAAAACGTTGTTTGGCTTGGCTGGGTCCTGCCTTCGTTCCACGCTTTCATCCCGCCGCCCGTCTTTGTCCCTCAGTGCTGTGCAGTGTCTCTCTGTGTGTCTTTGTCCGTCTTTCTGTCTGCCCCACATTCCCTTGCAGGCTGAATGGGGCAGTGTTAACCTGGCTACTTCCAAGACAAACAGCACATCGGAGTGCAGGAGGGGGCCTTTGGTTGTCAGCAGTCTTCGCGGTCACTCACTTCCTAGAATTAAAGGCTGGGAGCTGATCTGTAAGCCAGCCAAGCCGGAGACAATGATTGGGTTCCCATTCTGTTCCTTTGATACTGACTTAAATATGCGCACCAAATGGGCAAACAGCATTTACATAAAAGTAAGTAGGAGTCTGCTTTCTCACAGAAGTGTTCTGCGCTGCGTCTTCTCACAGGTAGTAAAACTCATCTGCTTTTTCCTGAAGGACTTCCCCTGCTCAGAGAGAACTGATTTGTCCTGGAATTTAATTAGAATCATAGAATCATAGAATCACTAAGGTTGGAAAAGACCTAAAAGATCACCCAGTCCAACCGTTCACCTATTCCCAATAGCTCCTACTAAACCATGTCCCTCAACACAACATCCAGCCTTTCCTTGAACACCCCCAGGGTCGGTGACTCCACCACCTCCCTGGGCAGTCCATTCCAGTGCCTGACCACCCTTTCTGAAAAGTAATACTTCCTCATGTCCAGCCTGAATCTCCTCTGCCGTAGCTTGAAACCATTCCCCCTGGTCCTATCACTAATGACACGAGAGAAGAGGCCGACCCCCAGCTCACTACAACCTCCCTTCAGGAAGTTATAGAGAGCAATAAGGTCTCCCCTGAGCCTCCTCTTCTCCAGGCTGAACATTCCCAGCTCCTTCAGCCTCTCCTCATATGGCCTGTGTTCCAGACCCCTCACCAGCTTTGTTGCCCTTCTTTGGACACGTTCCAGGGCCTCAATATCTTTCTTGCAGTGAGGGGCCCAAAACTGGACACAGTACTCCAGGTGCGGCCTCACGAGTGCTGAATATAGGGGAACAATCACCTCTCTGCTCCTGCTTGCAACACTGTTTCTGATGCAAGCCAGGATGCCATTGGCCTTCTTGGCCACCTGGGCACACTGTCGGCTCATGTTCAGCCGAGCATCAATCAATACCCCCAGGTCCATTTCCTCCACGCAGTCCTCCAGCCACACCGCCCCAAGCCTGCAGCGTCGCCTGGGGTTGTTGTGGCCGAAGCGCAGGACCCGGCATTTGGCCTTGTTGAAACTCATCCCATTGGCTCCAGCCCAGCTCTCCAGCCTGTCCAGATCCCTCTGTAGGGCCTCGCTACCCCCAGGCAGATCCACACTTCCAGCCAATTTGGTGTCATCTGCGAATTTACTGAGGGTGCACTCGATGCCCTCATCGAGGTCATCAATAAAGATATTGAAGAGGACAGGCCCCAGCACCGACCCCTGCGGAACACCACTCACGACCGGTCGCCAGCTGGATTTAACTCCATTCACCACCACTCTCTGTGCCCGGCCCTCCAGCCAGCTCCTTACCCAGCCAAGAGTGTACCCATCCAAGCCTCTGGCTGCCAGCTTCTGCAGGAGAATGCTGTGGGAGACAGTGTCAAAGGCTTTGCTGAAGTCTAGGTAGACCACATCAACAGCCTTTCCTTCATCCACCAGATGGGTCACTAGATCATAGAAGGAGATCAGGTTGGTCAAACAGGACCTGCCCTTCATGAACCCATGCTGGCTAGGCCTGATCCCCCGGTCACCCTGCACATGCCGCATGATCTCCCTCAAGACGATCTGCTCCATAACCTTCCCTGGCACCGAGGTCAGGCTGACAGGCCTGTAGTTCCCCGGATCCTCCTTACGACCTTTCTTATAAATGGGAGTCACATTGGCAAGCCTCCAGTCTTCTGGGACCTCACCAGTCAACAAGGAGCGCTGACAGATGATGGAAAGCGGCTCGGCTATCACCTCCGCCAGTTCCCTCAGCACTCTCGGGTGGATCTCATCTGGCCCCATCGACTTGTGACAGTCCAGCTGGAGCAGTAGGTCTCTGACTGTTTCTTTCAGAATCACAGGGGGGTTAGTGTGCTCCCCGGCCGAGATTACCAGGTCAGAGAGAGGGGTATCCTGAGGATAACTGGTCTGACTTTTAAAGACAGACGTAAAGAAGGCATTCAGAACCTCCGCCTTTTCCTTATCCTCAGTGGTCACATTCCCAGCCTCATCCAGCAAAGAGTGGATATTCTCCTTTGTCCTCCTCTTACTGTTAATGTATTTATAAAAGAGTTTCTTATTCCTTTTCACACCAGCAGCTAGGTTAAATTCAAGCTGGGCTTTTGCCTTTCTGATTTCACCTCTACACATCCTAACAACTTTCCTGTATTCATTTTGAGTGGCCTGTCCCTCTTTCCACAGGCGGTAGATTCTCTTTTTCTCCCGGAGCCTCAGGAATAGCTCCCTATTCATCCACGCCGGTCTTCTTCCCCGCCGGCTCATTTTGCAGCTCAGGGGGACTGCCTGCTCCTGCGCCCTTAAGACTTCCTTCTTGAAGAGCAACCAGCTCTCTTGGACCCCTTTGCTCGCTAAGACTGAATGCCAGGGGACTCCCCCTATTAGTCCCCTGAACAATTCAAAGTCTGCCCTCCTGAAGTCCAAGGTAGCAGTATTACTATTCCCCCTCCAGGCTCCACTGTGAATCACGAAGTCTATCATTTCATGATCACTCTGTCCAAGACAGCCTCCAACCTCCACATCTCCCACCAAACCTTCCCTGTTTGTGAACAGCAGGTCTAGTGGGGCAGTTCCTCTCGTGGGCTCTCTGACCAGCTGTATCAGGAAGTTGTCCTCTACGCATTCCAGAAACCTCCTAGACTGCTTCCTCTGTGCTGTGCTGTACTCCCAGCATATGTCAGGGAAGTTAAAGTCCCCCATGAGGACAAGGGCAGGCGACTGTGCAGCTTGTGCCAGCTGCTTATAGAATACCTCGTCTGTTTCTTCATCTTGATTTGGGGGTCTATAACAGACGCCCACCAGGGTGCCTGTCTTGTCAGCCCTTCCTCTGATCTTTACCCATAGGGATTCAACGTTATCGTCCCCAGTCATAATCTCAGTAGCGTAAAAGCATTCCCTAACATAGAGAGCTACACCTCCACCCCGCCTTCCTTGCCTATCTTTCCTGAAGAGTTTATAGCCATCCATTGCCGCACTCCAATCGTGGGAGCAATCCCACCACGTTTCCGTTATGGCAACTAGGTCATAGTTTGCCTGCTGCACAATGGCTTCCAACTCTTCTTGTTTGTTGCCCATGCTGCGTGCATTAGTGTAGACGCACCTCAGCTGAGCCCCTCGCCTCTCACCTAATCCCACTACCACTTCCCCAGGCTGCTCTCTAGCAGGCCTGGCTTTATCCCCCTCCCCCTTCCTATCTAGTTTAATTCCTGACGGTGGTGTGCTTTCTGGTTTTGTTTTTTTGGTAGCTGTGAGGAGATGGTGCTGCTGCAGCTGGAATCCCAGTGGGCAGGAGGAGACACAGCGGTGTGGCGGCTCCAGGCATGGCTGCTGGGGGACGTGGAGCCCCTGTGGCCCCTGCCCGGGTCTGAGCCTTCCGTGGGGGACTGGAGCTGGGCAGCCAGAAGTGTGTGCAGGAAACCCAGCATCTACCAGCACTGTAAACGGCAACGTATGGCCTGGAGGGCAGCTGGTTAAGGAGGCTGACACTTGCTCGAGGTAGAAAAGGAAAAATACAAACATTGAGGGCTCAGCATCTCCCAAGCAATACACATCTCTGGGCAGTCATTGCGATGCTGCTTCACTGAGCACTGCTGCTGTGCGGTGTGTCTTGGTAGCGTCAGGGAACAGCTTCAGTTGGAGAGGACCTCAGAGGACATCCAGTTCCAGCCTGCCTGTTGCAGGCCTTGCAAGAGAGTGATCAAGCGATCGCAGAAAGCACTGCAAAGGATATTAGTAGGGACATAAATTCTTGGCTGCCTGCAAATCTTACAGGGAGGTTTCAAACCCCTTTATTTCAAATGTCTTTTAAAGAAATAGCAGTGGAAGAGATCGACCAGATGGAAAATATTTTAGGTGACTGCAGCTCAAACTCACGCACAGTGTGGTAGGTTGCTCAAATAGGGCTTGGTGTTGTTTCTGCATTGCCAAGGAAGCCAGTGCAGACATCCTGATGCATTGGCTTTGGTGCTCCCAGGGGCTCAGAGCCATCGCCTTCCCTCCTGGCTGAGCCACAAGCCATCGTGGTTCATAAGTTCTGCTGCAACTCCTGGATGGAAGATGCTCTAGAGAATGCAAAGAACTACTGCAGCTAAGTGTTACGTTCAGCCACATCTCACACTGTGTTCACCCTTTTCAAGATCGAGTTGTTGTGCAGGCACTTGGTTGTGTTAATCCCTGGCCAACTGCACTGTGGTCTCCTTGGAGAGCTGTCCCAGTCTACCTCCTCCTCTCCACTGCTCACTGTTACAGCCTATATATTTCTCATCCTTCAGAATGTGATTGAACTCATTTTTATTTTACGATTTTTTATACTTTATCACATCATCATTTTTCTTATGCTCCAAAATGACTGTGGTGGCTGATGCAGGGCAAGGCAAACTGTTGTTAAAAGCAGATCTTTAGTGTCAGCCTCTAACAGTGTACAATGACATAACTGCTTTTGAAGGGATGGAGAAGTGCAGTGTACAGTTTGGTTCTGCCATTCTGCCATGGAATATGCAAAAGGCCTTAATGAATATTATGTTTTACATTAAATGTGCATCCTAAATAGACAAAGCTATGAATAAATGAATGTGGGAAGGACTGTCGAACTTCCCTGCTTTAGCTAATTTTTGGACACCCCTAACCCGAAAACTTGGCAGTATAAATGAGTGAGGCTAAAGACTGAGGAGACTTGAACTCTAGTCATTCCTTAAGAGGAATGAACCCTCAGGAGGTCAGACTGGATCAAGCTGTGCATCTCTTTAAGTTTCTGTTTGGTTCCATGTAAACCATTCTGAGTGGTTTACATATGCCAAATGCCTCCTAAAACAGAGGGATGTCCCACTCCCAGCCACTCACTTAACTCCTCCATCTTCCTTGCTGAGCACCCCATTCTTTGTGATACCACAGCAAGATGGCAGCTGACAAATAACATTCTGGGCTGGAATTCTTGTGGGTGTTTCTCACATACCGGTGTCTGTGTGTACCTCATCCTCTCTCACTGCCCACTGGGAGTTTTCCTCTTTTCCCAGCTGAAGAGGAACGGTGTGTTAAACAAACTGTGGGCTGACACTTGGTAACCCAGCAGAATTGCTCAATCAGTTCTTGCTTTCGGTATTATTCATTTGCCCTGGAGCTGCAGGCTTCTAGCCCAGCACGTTGCCCATGCATGCAGGTGACTGGAGTGTGGATGTGATGACCAGAACCTGCCTACTGCTCCAGAGCCTGTAGGACATCACTGTGTGTTCTGGACATGCTCTTGTTTTATGCCATGGACCGCAGCTTGTCCTGATCAGTGGGCAGCAGTGCCTGCAGCACCGTGCTCTGCTCTGCCATTCTGATGTGTGAATTCCTCAACTCTTGGAAAGGCAATAAGACATGCGGAGGCACTGATGGACTTCTGAAGTGCTCCGTAGTACCTGTGATGGTTATGCAGGTGGACTGAAAGCCCACGGGCCTGAGAAATCCTTCAAAATAGTGCCCAGAGGCACAGATTGCTGTATAGTCCAGCCTGGCTTCCCTGGGTAGCAGCAGCACCTCACAGTGCCCCACTTGACAGTGCCCCACCGTCAGCAGTGCCTGCAGTGAGCACAGACCTTTGGAAGCTGCAGGCCATTGCAGACTAAGCTGTTTTTCTCAGTTTTGATTCAGCAGTGTAACTCAGTATCTCGCTCTAAAAGGACTTTCCATTGGTATGCAGGGCTCATATAACAGCTCCTGCACTGTTTCCTGCGGCTAAGGAGGGAGAGGATCTTTCCATGCATAATTTAATCCCATTCAGCAGTTCAGCGTTTGGATTTATTCTTTTTCCCATAGAAAATCTTTAGCATCTAGTTAGTTAAATCTGATACTTTCAGAAATGTCTGTGAGCGAGCTTATCTTGTGCATTCAGATAAACACCTCTCGGCATCCTGTTTTTCTTATGTCATACGAACAGGAAGAGAACGATTGTTTGAGATGTGCGTCAGTCATCATTGTAACCAGGCAGTCACGCTGCCCTCCCCGTTTACCATGGAAACCAGCAGATCTCTTCAAACATGCTGGTGGTGGCTGTCAGGTATCCTTTCTTTTCTGCTTAACCTCCCAAGAGCTGCAGCTTTGCAAGCTGTGTATATTGGGACCTCTCAGTGATTTTATTTTTACTGAAGAGGGAACACTTAGAAATTTTGCAGATGAATGCCCATCCCTGCTTGTATCTGAAGTAGCCATGATGTCTTTTGTTCTGCCTTGTACCTATTGTTAGAAACACTGCAAACCCAAGACTAGCCGTGGGTTACTGAAATGCGTATGGCAGTCTCATGGAGGAGAGCTTGGTGCATGTAGGGAACAGATCCCACAGCAAGGGAACCTTGCAGAGGAATGGGAAGAGCACCTGGCACCTTAGGGTGACGTTTCTGAAAGCAGCAAAGGGAACAAATATGCACTTGAAGAACACATCATCTGAATGTCTTTGCTTTTCTGGCAGTAACTGTTAGTGCTGGAGGTGTTCTAATGTAACACCCTGAGATCTAATTAGCTAGAAAAAGAGGAAGTACTTTTACCATTATTTTCTTCAGAATAAGTGAAAGATTAATTGCATTCTGCATACAGAGAGCCTGATTCAGCCTGGACAAACACGTCTTCTCCTCCTCCAATTTAATTACATGATATTTAATGTGAAGGAAAGTTAAAAAGCTATTTCAGATTAGTATCTAAAGCAAATCTGGAGCCTGGATCAGAGATGCCCACTCCTGACCCATGCAGCTGCTGATCACAGCCCATCCCCACAGCCAGGCAGGGCTGGAGGAGCACAGTGCTGGTGCCTGGGCTTTTGCCTGGAGAAACACAGCGTGAGGGGAAGGCAGAGCTAGGACCTGCTGGGCTGGAATCACAGAACAACAGAATCGTATCTTGAGTTGGGACCCACAGGGATCACCGAGTCCAACCCGTTTCCACACAGGACCACCCAAACCCAGGCTCAAACAAGCCAAGGGACCTCTGCTGCTGCTCATGCAATTGCCCTCCAGACCCTTCCCCATGTCTGCAGCTCTCCTTCGGAGTCCCTCCGATGGCTTCATGTCCTTCTGATATCCAGCACTCAGAGCTGCACACAGTGCCCAAGGTGAGGCAACCCAGGGCTCATTTGGCCCTTAGGGCTCCAGGGCTCACAGCTGCTCACGCTCACCTTGCCGTCCCCAGAGCCCTCAGGTCCCTGTCCCTGTGCTGCTGCTTTCCAGCCTCTCTCCAGGCACTGGCTCTGGATCAGGGGCAGTTGTGAGGTCTGAGAGCAGCATGGAGCAAGGTGAAGCTCCCAGAAGGTGCTGTTCAGCTTGCAGATGTGGGAGTCAGCGCGGGCTGAAGCGTCGTACAGAATTCTCATGCATCTACAAAAAGTGATTGAAGGTAAAAGCTGGAGAGACATTTGTTTCACTTTTCCGTATCTTTTCCTCTCAGCAGGTTTGTTAAAGGTAGCAGAACACATGCGCTTGGGGAGAAGACATTAGGATCTGTTGCAGATTTAAGCTTCTCTTCACTTTGTTTCATTTCTCAACTCATGGGGAAGGTTTGTGTTGTAATGCATGCTGGATGGAGCATTGAAGAGGAGCCGCTGTACTGATATTGGAAAGCTGTGAGATTCACATTCAATAGAAGCAATAACTGGCAAAATGTGATGTGTTCTTAAATTCCTAAGCCTCAAGATGTTTAGGTTTCAGGCTCTAGCTGAAATACGTCGGTGCCATTTGGCTGGGACAGATTCAGACACTCTGACTTTTTCAGTTAAGAGCTGAGTCTTTGTGTTTGGGCACCAAATGCACCGCGTATTTCTACCTGTGCATTAACCACACAACCTAAGTACTGTGCTAACATCAGCTCTCAAAAAGCCAAACTGCCTATTTCTAGTTTTAAAAACAATTAAATCTCCTTGGGATGCTTTTAGAGCAAAGCTTCCTTAAAACCAGTTACTTCTTTTTCGGTGATCTAAATGGTTTCAGCTAGTAACAGGCATCAACAAAGTGCCTCTCTGCTTCCATATGCTTCTGAAATGCCAGCGTAAAAGCTGATGTGTTCTTCATGCTCGGGTTGGGTCTCTCAGGTGTAACTGCTAGATTGTTTGGGGTGATCGCATTGTCCAGCCAGAGATGAAAACAGATTTTGTGATGGATCTTAAATACCGGCTGTGGGTCATTGATTTTCACTTCAGATCGAACCAGCAGCTCATCAGCGAGTCATCGAGCTGTGCTGGGTTTCCCAGGAAAAGCCTCCGTACGGAGGACTGGGAACACGCAGGCTGTGGGGTCGTGACTCATCATCCCGTGTCCATGGGACGTGTCTCTTCCAGGCTCATTTGCCTTCCCCTAAACCTCTGGAAGCTAAAGAGTATCATTATGGCAGCATCCTCGCGTTTAATCTCAGAGATGACCTGATATGCTGCAGGTGAGCGTTTGGGTTAGAAAACGTGGTTCATCGGCTTGCTTGCTTGTCTTGGCTGCACGAGTCATGGAATCACAGAACCGTAGAATGGGTTGGGTTGGAAGGAAGCTCTAAAATCATCAATTTCCACCCCCTGCTGTAGGCAGGGACACCTCCCACAGACCTGGTTGGCCTTCTGGGCTGCACACACATGCAGCTGCTCATGTTGAGTCTTTCATCAGCTGGGTCGGTGTGTAACTCACCCGTCCCTTCTCTAAGGGCAGGCTGAGCTCAGCAGCAGACACAAGTGTTTCTTAGTTCTCCTGGACCATAAAAGTGGTATTTGTCAGTAATTAACACAATTAACATCTTCCTTAGTGTTAGCCTTCACAACTGAAAATGGCAGCCCGTTCCTCCCCTGTGGCAGAGTGGAGGTTGCTGCTTTATAAAGAAAACTGGAGGGCTTCAAAACTTGTCCTGGTGTTTCCTGATACTAACAGTTGTTTTTTTTCATGGAAACGGATTTGGAAGAGATGGTTAAAGGCTTTTGGACTGATTAAGTTTAGAACTTGGGGATTTCCAGATATGTCTGGAAGTGAAAAAATGTTATTTTTTTAGCTTGATGATAGCGCTTTGCCTCCAGTGCTTCCTTCCTAAATTGTTGTTCAGTCTGCTGCTGCTCCAGCAGACACCGACTAGCCAAGAAATGAGGAGATGGAAGAATCCCTCCCTGTTATCCTGGGCAGTATTTGTTTTCTTCTTCCAATAAGGGGGGAAAGAATCCGAATGGGATGAGGGAGTGCCTCCATCCTGCGTGTGCCCCAGCTCCCATCGCTCAGCAGCTCTGCATTCTCCCGGGCCAGGGCCCGTTTTGCTATCTTTGTGCCTAATAACCCTTGGTATTGAGGTCATAGCCCATGTAACAGATGAGGAAAGTATTGCCAACTGCACAAGATTAACACTTGCTGTATTTTTAGGCTTTCATTAATTTGGATTTCATTACCTGCCTAGAAAGCATTCATCTTAGCAGTGCCATTCACTGAAAGGCGATGCACTGTCCTGTGCAAAATGAGGCGGTGTGAAGCTGTGTGCTGGGAGCTGATGGCTGAGATGCTGTGCTGGGCACCTTCCGCTCGTGTGCTGTATGCCTGCAGTGCCTGCACGTCGCTGCTGTTCAGGTGGCTGTGCAGCAGCGTGGAGGACGGTGCCCAGCTGTGGCCTGGTTTGGGATGGAGATGGGGAATGGGGAGCACTGCCCAAAGCGGGTGCTGGTGAGCAGGCTGCTCTTCTCATTGACAGAAGGCACAAATGAAATAAGAGGCAAACATAGCTGGCTGTTCAGCTTGGGCAAACAAGCCTTTTATTTTAATGAGAGTGCATTTTGTTTGATCTGTGTTTTTTGGGGGGTATGATGAATTTTAGCCATTATGAAAACAAAAGCCATGGTTATTTGTAAGAATTGCTTTATAAGAAGCATATGTGTGCTTTATTATTCTTCTGCTTGAAGTGTGGGGATTGTTTTCAGTTGGGAGGTTGCATTAGAAGAATGTGAACTTCTGACTCACTGAGAAATAGAGCCTGTATTAGCAAAATCGTGAGGTTTCCTATGATGTTTTCATAACTCACATTTCTTAGAATGGAAGCAATCTTTTCTGCCTTTAGTGAAAGAATGACTTTTACTGCCATTGAGAAAGAACGGATTCTTCTTCTAGAAAAAACTTGTATTGCATTTAATAACTTCTACTCAACTCGTTATTCTTCATTTCCCTTTTTCTTCTCTCCAGCATGCAAGTTTCTCTCTCTGAGGGTGTTCTGCCAGGGCAGCTCCTCTGGCGACCGCATTTCTGTTTCATCTCTTAATGTTGACTTTTCCACAACGATGCAGTCAGCAGCAAAGACCGAGGTGGGGCTTATCCCAGTGACCCCAAGAAGAGGGGGACTCACTAATGGCACCTGAGGAATTCCAGCTTTCCTCTAGAGAACCATATGAGAAATGTGACGTTGCTTTGAATGCTTCGCTGGTTTGTGATGAGCGTTTGCAGAGATGCTGGGGAAAATTCTCCTATGTTGAGCTAGTTCAGAGACCTCCCAAGGGTTTCAATCTTCAGTGCTAAAATTACAGGGGAGCTGTGTGGGGTGTGCAGTTTTTAGGACTGTGGGAGCTGCGTGTGGTTGCTTCCCTTCCAAGATCTGAAGCCTTCTGTGTGGTGCGTTCAAAGCCCTGTTGGTCAGAAAGCCATAGCTAGAGCTGGAAACTGAGCTTGAGACTGGAGTGAGCCAAACGTACC
Source organism: Lagopus leucura (assembly GCF_019238085.1). Taxonomy (NCBI): domain Eukaryota; kingdom Metazoa; phylum Chordata; class Aves; order Galliformes; family Phasianidae; genus Lagopus; species Lagopus leucura. The sequence goes on along the minus strand of NW_024962275.1, from coordinate 9,557,957 downwards.
TTGTTGGGAAGGGCCTCCTTGCCTTATTGTTCGAATTCAGCTAAACCAACACAGTCAGACATTTTAAAAGCATATTTGTCTTTTGCGGGAGAAGCATTTAAGGAATGGTGGCTGGGCGTGCTGAGTGAGTTTGGGAGCTCTGGAAATTGTGCTAAAGCAGCGCAATTTATTGCTTCTGAAATGAAATAGTTTTGTGACATCTGATCCTCTTGTAAATTTTGCACTGGAGAATTCGGTGGTGGGACATAATTAGCATTGAAATGGGTCGAGATGCCAGCAGTGCAGCTCCGCCTGTCTGCAGGCACAGTGCAGCCTTTCCCTGCAAGCAGGGAGTCTGAGGCACCTCCATTCTGATGGGAATCCAGAGGTGGCAGCCGGTGGGATCCTGAGGAATCACCGCATGATTATCCCTCAGTCACGGTGCTCTTGGATCTGCTCTCGTTTCTGGAAGTAGCTGTTTCTGCTAAGCTGGAGCCTCTGTCCTGAGGAAGATTTGAAAAGCCTTTGAACCCTCTGGTGCAGGTGCATCTGGAACAGGAGTGGGTCATCTGCAAAACCTCCCTTGCCCACAAGATAATGCATAGTTACATTTTGCAGGTCATTTTGCTGGAGACGGTGTGGGCAGCGCTGCTGGGGATTCTGCGCTGCCTTGGTGATGGAGGCTGCACTTCCAGGCAGGGCAGCTTCAGCTGGGGACCAATCCCCAGCCTCACTGCAGATCGTCTGCTTCAGGAAGAGGGCAGATGCAACCCTTGTGCAGTGGCACTGCCTGCTTTGGAACCAGCTCTGCTGGCATGGCTTCGGAGCTCTGCCAGTTTTGATTGCCTGCCGGTTGTTTGGTTTATCATTCTTTGTGAGGAGAGTTCGTACTGGGGAAAACAACAGCTCTATTTCCCTCCCCCCATCTGCACTTAGACCTTCCTTCATACAATATGGTATCTATTGAGCAAATTGTGACTTTTATAACCAAAAACTGAACTGAATGAGAACAGTGAAAAGCCACAGAACCACGAAGGTTGGAAAAGACCTCTAAGATCAAGTCCAACCATCAGCCTATTAGCACCATTCCCACTGAACTATGTCCCCAAGCATTTAAGCTGCCTGCAACAGGCTCAGACTCAATGCAGACTCTCTGCTTACCCTAAATATCTGCCACCACCACGCCAACACCATGCCACAGCCCTCCCACAAACACCATAGGGCCATCAAACCCCATAGCCAGCTCCTAGGAACAAACTCACTGTAACACGTCAACAAACACCCTTCATTGCATAGGTTGATGCTCATTGCATTAATGAGCATCATTGCTCATTATTTCAGAGCTCATACACTCCCTGGACCCTGCCCTATTCCTCATCTCGTGCTTGATCCCAACACATGGCTGTTTGCACATAGAATCATAGAATCAGTGAGGTTGGAAAGACAAAATCATAGAATCACAGAATCACCAAAGCTGGAAAAGACCTCCAAGATGATCCAGTCCAACAGTCCATCTGTCACTGATAGGCCTTGGGTGTGTAGAAAATGGAGCTTGTCTCACCTGTGCTCTCGTATCAGTGTGACTGTGATGGAAGCAAAGGTTTCCTTTCATTGTGGATGAAGAAGGAGATACAGTCCTTGGCACGGCTTGGAAAAATACAGGCAAATTACAGCTGTGCCATTAGAAGTCATTTGGAACACGTGTTCTCAATAAGAGATGGAAAATAGTTTGGTGCAAGGCGGATGGCTCGGCAGCACTGACAAACCCACTGCTGGGATGGGGCACCTGCTGAGCTCAGGTCTGTCCATACAGGGCCAGGTGCTGCCATGGCTGAGCACAGAGCTGGGCTACCTCCCCCAGCAGCAGGCTGTGCCCAAGCTGGGTGCTCCAGGGGCTGGAGTACAGCAGTTCCCCCAAAAGGAGCAGTAAAAAGCAGGAAGCTGCCCCAGGTTCCCAACCCTTGGGAGCACACTTCCTTTCTCTTTTCCCCTTCTATTTCTCCTTCTCCATTTCCCTTTTCCCCTTTCCCCTCCTTCCTCTCTGCTTTCCTCTCTCCCCTTTCCTCCTTCCTCTTTCTTCCTTTCTCTTTCTCCTTTTCTCCATTCCCCTTTTCATTTTCCCCTTTCACCTCTTCTCTCTTCTGTAAGTGACCACAGCAGCTCTGACTGGTGAATGGAAGTTCCAGCTGTATATCTTTACGCTTGCTGCTGGTTACACAGCACGTTAAGTATCTCCCCCCATCCCATATCCTGTGATAAGTCCAAGTAAGAACAAATCACTGAAAAAGTCTCCTGCAGGAGGAGCAGAGCACTCCCACGCCCCACCAGCTAATATCTGCCATTGTACTTGTATATCCTAAAACTGTTTTGGTGTATTTTAAATGCCGTTTTGCAGTGGAAAGGGAAATTATATCTGGAATCATTTCCTCAAGCTCAAAAATATGTGAACCGGATTGGAAGGTTTGTGTTGTGTGCATTGATTAGAAGCAGGGACAGAAACATGTAGGTGTAAAAATCTGTGATTTACTATGGAGAACAATGATTTGGTTTCTTTTCAGCTAAATCAGCTGGTTCTTAGAGATTGAAAATGTGTCTCAGAGAATGTATCTTTTCATTCTGTGCTCCATCCAAGGATGTTCCCATTCCGTGTCGGCCTTCTCTTCTACAAACGTGCCGCGCTCGCTGTGAGCTACACACGCCATTCAGAGCAGAAATCCAGCAAAGTAGGTTTTTGTGAGAGACCTTGATTGATTCTTAGTCCACATAACGTAGTGTTTGTTCGTTTTCAGGTGTAATCATGGCATTTAAATTACACAGTGCTGGTGCAGCCGTGCTGCTGCCGGGCTGGGGCTGCTGGCTGCAGAATGGAGCTGCTCCCCACCATCCCCATCACAGATCGCCTGCATTGCCTCCAGGTTTTAATTCTCCAGTGCAAAAGGACACTTTGCTGGCATGGAACGGCTTAGGAGCTTTGTTTTCCCTTCTGAAGAGTATCTCAAATGCTTGTTCAGGTTGGCAGGAGGTTTTTCAGCAGGCAGATTTCAAGCACTGATTGGAAGGACTCAAGAACAGCACATTCTGTACAGTAAAAATTTACTGATTCTTTAGTGTGGGGAGTACTTTGCACATTCTGTTGTATATTGCATTAAATGTAATAAGTTAATTTGGGAGGCAGAGATGTAAGCTGGCTGCCTAAAGAAGTTTTAAGCTCTCTCACCATCTGACCTTTTCTGTCCAGGAGTGCTGGCTGCCCTTGGCTGCTTGGCGTGCTCTTGCATTTCAGTCACATTATCCCCTTTTCCTTTTTCATTTTTTCTTTTCCTTTTTGTTTTTCTTTTTTCTTCTTATTGCATTCTGTGTCTTTTAATGAGTTGACTGTAATTCTCCCAGGTCTCTGGCCGCGGGGCGTTCAATGGCTTTTGACACAAAGAAAAAGTGTTGAGAGATTTTTCATTGGTAAATTCCTCCTCTGGGGTTTGATGTCTCACTTTCCCTATTGGAGACGCACAAGCAGCCTCAGTCACAAAGGAGGGTTTCTCCTGCCAGGGCATTTCAGCAGAATCGGTGAATAATGCAGCAGAACTGTGCAAGGACGCAGTGGCAAAACCAGCACTCTTACCTCAGCAGCCCGCGGGCACCACTGGTGTTGTGATCACAGCAGGTCTGAGTGCACAAGGGAAAAGGAGAGAATGAACAGAAAGTAGTTTATGGCTTTCCTCAAAGACACTTTTCTAACTCAAAAATACAAGCCTTGTGGTTTATATGGTTTTGAAATGTAACCGCAGCTATTGAGAACTGGAAAAGATTTCATTTACCATCTTCTCCAGTTTTGGTACCAGATTCAGGGCACGGGAACTTTTTTTTGTAAAGAAAAATACTGAAAGGAAATGCATTCCTGTCTAAGTTCTTCTAATAGGGTCATATTTGGAGAAACTCTGCAACAAAGGAACCTGGGTCACCTGTGCCTTGGAGGGGCGGGTGCAGATGTGTCCTCTGCTGCCTGCAGCGAGGTGCTGTCAGCTTGCTGTGGGGAAGCTTTGCTGGCACATGGTGGTCTGCAGCTCCCTTTCTTGGAGCAGAAAGGATCACTGTCAGAACACGGGCTTTGGCTTTGAGCTTGATTTAGGATCTGAATGGGATCAGCTGTGCGGCGCACATCCCAGCCTCTCCAGCCCGGGAGCTGGGTGGGACCCGGCCAGAGCTGGCAGCTCATGGCTAGGAGCAGAGAGCTGGTCCCCCTGACTCACCACACTGTGGGGTTTTTAATGCTGTTTTCTTGTCTGCTCATTAAGTGACCCTCTTGCTGATAGTTGGGTATCTTTCCGATATGCGAGAGTCTGCAGAATGTGACTTTTCTTTAAAAGGGAAGATTCTGGATGGTCGTGACTCATACCATGTAAAGGTGTTTTTCTGGCCTCCAGGATCTATCCTTGCTTTTGCTGATGCTGCTCTGTAATTGTTTAAAAATGTTTATCAAACTTTATCCTAGTAATTGATGCTGCTTGCTCCTCTGAGTCGAGCCCAGATGTGCCTGTGGTTCAGCTGTGGCCATTTGGTTCTCAGGCGCTTTGTTCTTTCTTACCTTCTGTTTCTGCCCCTCTCCTTTTTGCACTGAGCAACATCTCCCTCCATTTGTTCTGGAAGCCTTATAAAGCCCCTTGCAAGGTCCTTGTTCTTTCTCCTTGGGTATCCTGCCATTAGTTTCCTGCTGCTATGCTGGTTCCTCCTAAATGTGGGCGAGCAGGATCGTGTCTGCTATTCTGATGGGGACTTAGTAGTGCTGTTTCTGCTCCATTGTCTCTGCCATGAATGACATGGACTTTCCCATCTACATCTTTCCTAGCCACTGCATAGCTATGGGCAGCATCCCAAGGCCCAGCATGAGCTGCACCACCTTCTGAGACCAGGCAAAAGAAGAGTGTTGCTCCATTTCCCATTTGTGTTTGGCTCTAGGAGTATCTGTTTGATGGGTGTTTGGTTGTGTTTCGCTGGCTGTGTTTCACCCTTAGGTAGTCCCAAGGTTTTGCCCAGTAAGGTAAGACACTAACTGCTCCCACATCAGCATGCCACAGTTATCAGCTGTACTTCCTCTGCTCCTTAGTCCCTGTTCTGGAGAGCCATCTCCTTCCACACTGAACAGGGAGAGCATGACCCTTCTGCCAGGCCGTGCCTGAAGATGAGTGGCTGCACTGCACCTTGAGCCCTCCTTCTACCAGGGGTTGGCCCTACTGCATCCCACTGCACCCTGCTGCACCCCACTTCATCCCAGTGTGTCCCACTGCATCCTGCTGCATTGCGTGGAAGTCACCCCACTGGGTGTTTTCACTCCAGTGCTCAGAGGGGGGGGAATGCTGTTTCCTCCTCACCTGTGCTCACACAGCAGCGTGCTGGCACCACACTGAGTTGTTTAAAATTGACCAGAGATGGTTTCTTTGGGAGCTGGGCAGGAGCAGGAGCACACACACATGGGCTGAGTTTGACTGTTAGCTGCTAATGCTGTGGGGAATGAATGGGGGTCCAGGTCTTTTCCCATTTTGTTATAAGAAGAGACTTCTCTTTTTCCAGACGAGAAGCAGTAGCTTGGAACTGTTTGGAGAGCTCAAGATTTCAGAGTGGAGATGAGAGAAAATGTTACGTTATGAACTGTAAATGTGGCGTTTTAGATTTGACTGCTGTGCCCCCGAGGTTGGCAGATAATGGGAAAGCCATCAGAGCCCAAGCAGCCATCAGCTCACAGCTTCGCAGGCTTTGTGAGTGCAATGCCTGGGAGCTGAGCTGGATGAGTCTGAGCTCCTCACAGCTGGACTGGCTCTTGCAACCTGAAATATGAAGTGAGCCAGCACACCGAGCTGAGCGCCCTGAGACTGCTTGCATGGGGCTGTGGAAGGCAGAAGGTGATTTAAAAGGATGTTTCCTTTTCAGCTTTTTTCTGAACATTTTTCTTTGGCATTTCTGGAAGCAGAAGAGATGCAGTGAATGGACGAGGAACATTTTGCGACAGCTAGCTCAGATTTTTTCATGTTGCTCCCCGCAGATTTCCATTCAGAGCATTCTGAATCCAAGTTTTGTAAGGGAATGTCTACAGATTAAATAGAACCAGATATTAAAAATGTTACTGCTTTTAAAACTGAATGCTCCTGAACATATCATTCAGAAATAATGGTGTGATGAATGGTGTGATTAGCAATGCTAGGTACTACATTACAGCTGGACGCGAGTTTGCAAGTAACTAAGTGAACAGTAAAAGAATCATTGCAAATATCCTCCTTTTGAGATGGTGGATCACCTTCTCTCCATGGGCTCAGCAGCACCCATGGGAGCGTTCCAGCTCTCCATCCTCCCACACCTCTCACCCCTATCCCGTGGCAGCCTGGAGTGGGTGAGATGAGAGCTTGAGAGCCGTTTCCTTGAAGTCTGTGTTGAGAACTCCTTTCCAGGCTGCCCAACTCTTCCAGGAGAGTTTTGAATTAATACTGAGAAGGGGGAGCGGGGGAGCACTGCTGTGGTTGTGTGATTTGGTTGTAAATGCAGCGATGGGGCCTTTCAGCCTGTGAGCCCGCGTGGGTGTTGAGTTAAAGCCATGCATGGATGATGCCTGTTATTTTGTTAGGGTCTCAGAGCGAGGGGTTTTAGCACTTTAATCCTGACTGGCAGTTGGAAGGTTGGTGGTTTCAAACACAGTGGCACGGAGTGGCTGATTTCGCTTCGGTGAAACAATGCACCAGTGTGTCTAGGCTGCCTCACAGAGCCAATAAATCTGTTTTGTTTTGTTTTTCCCCCCCTTCTCTCTCTCTCCCTCTCGCCCTTTCTTCCCCCCAATCCAGGCCAAGACCCGCTGCTACTGCTGAAAACCCTCCAGCTTCTCTGGACAAAGAAAGAGATGAAGAAGGTAAGGCTGTGTAGCGGCCTCCCCTCCTCGCTGCCAATGGTGGCTGCATGCAGAGCATGTCCAGGCACAGAACGTGGGTCAGCCTGCAATTCTTCATGACTGCTTTCAGTCCCAGCACACAGGGAGTGAGCCTGCGCGTCTGCAGCGAGAAGCGCAAAGAAAAGGTAGCTCTGTGTGCAGCAAAGGGGCTCCTGTGAAAGAGCTGAAGTGTGCAGGGCTGAGTTGCAAGCAGAAAAAAAAAACCCTCAAAGTTGCTTTTGTTTTCTTTTTTGTCCATTACACTGAGTGTCTTAGGAAGAGTGTGAAGAATGTTTTGAGAAGCCGAAAAAATGAGGGTTGAAGTCAATAGAAAAGTGCTTTTTGCCAAGTGGAATGATATCAAATCCTTTGTGTTCGAGATATTTTTACCCTTTTGTTTTGTTTGATTTGGTTTTGCCTTTTAGAGTGGTGAATGCAATTTACACTGCTTCTCTAAAATTAGTGCTATATTTTTATACAGCACCCTATGGGCTCTACGTGGAGATTTCTCAGAAGGAGTAAAATATACTTCATCTAAATTTGGGAGCTTAAAAGCTAACAAAAACAGTAGATGTATGCCCTTCATGGTTAGTTTCCCATATCAAACTCTGTGCTGCTCAGACAGGTCCGGAGCTGAAATGTTCTTTTCTAAAGAACTCCAAAGCCAGCAGCTCACCGCAGAGCTGTGGAATGTGGGTTGTGTGAAGTGGCAGCTGTGGCTCAGCACACTGGGGTACACACTGCATCCTAGGAACCAGTGTTGGGTCACTCTTCTTGCCTGTTCCCTTCCTGTGGTTTCCAGCCTGAGTAATTAAACCACTGGAAACCCAGCATGAGATGTGCCTTTCCAAACGGCCCGTCACCGCTGTAGACTTGAGCTCAGCAACTGTGAAGCTTTGAGCTTTCTATCAAGCTTTGTTAGAGTTGCAGGAAAAAAAATATTGTTTGTTAGGTTTTGAGGGCAGCTAATCCCACAGAACAACAGTAAGAAAGAATAATCATCAAAGTCTCTGTTCTGTGTACCCTGGGATACGTGTGGACTGTGAAGAAAAATACTCTGAAAAAGACAAAGCCTCCCACCGGCGTGTCCTTGGGCACAGAGCACCGCAGCTTTTCTGCTGAGGATGGAAAAGCACGAGGATCCCCATGAGCCATGCTGGCAGCTCCGTTTGCTTGCTTCTGGACCAGTCTCTCCAATAAGGTGCACGGTGGTGCAGAGCGTCCGCGCTGCAGCTTCACGGCGGGGCAGGTCTGGCCTCCCAGTGCCCACCCTGCAGTGCAGTGCTGGCTGCTCAACCACAGCTCTAAGCTTGGGCGCTGCATTTCTGAGCCAGGACAAGGTCGTTCTGGGAAGGTGTGGAGCGTGGTTGCTGGAGACAGGCTCAGGAGCTGCCTCAAAGGGGGGAAGTGCAGAATGGATGGCCTCAGCGGTATCCGACACGTGCCCATCACACTGCTACCGGGATGCCCCAGTAGGTTCTCATAACATTACCAGCCTCAGCAAGGCGCCCACAGCAAGGCACTTTTTCCAGGGGCACCTGCTGCCCTGCCTCTGCATGCAGCTCAGCACACAGTGCTGCTCGTGTCCTAAGCAAACCACTATCCAACATTCCAGTTAAAATAAATGAGGGAAGTTGGCTTAAGTAGAACACAGCTTGCTGCGCTGACATTTAAATGGCAGGGAGCTTCTTTGCCTTATGCTCTGTGTGGGTGTAAGTCAATACTGGCAATTAGCTGATGTGTGAATCAGTCCTCTCTGTGAGACGATGCCCATCAGTCTCAAATCAGTGAAGATCAACAGTAGGAGTGAACCTGTCCCTGGAGTGACGTCAATCCTGGGACATGGTTAAAGAACATGACCATTTCCTACATAAAGACAGTTTTGCAGTAACAAGGATACATCAGCAGAGTGCCCTGAGCTGAGAAATAAGGGACCAAAACTGAACGAAGGACTGTGCGCTTGGAGCACCAGCAAAGTTTTCCAATTCCCATGATCTGTCAGGCTGTAGAAATCCCCCAAGGAGCATTCCCTGCCATGGGAATCCATTGAAATGGAAATGGCAATTACATGTTTGAGAGGAATCCTTCTCTGGCACAGAGAGGAGCCAGGCAGCGCAGCACTCTTTCCTCTCTGATTTAGGTGCTTTTTGGTTTTTTGTTTTTTATCTTTTCATCCCAAACCACACATACCATAGTTGAAGTCTTCAGACTGCCAAGAGGTTTGGGGGTAGGCTTTGCCCCTTTTTAAAAGTGGAGCCAATGGGAGTGTGAGGCTCAGTCTGGCCGTGCTGTTAGCACTCTTGCCAGCTGTGTAGGTGTCTGGAGATGCGCTGTGTGTGAAAGCAGGCTTGTGCTCTCACAGGACATGGTGTCTGCTGGCGACTGTCCTGCCAAAGGCCAGGCTCAGGATGCAGCTGAAGGAGGAGCTGAGTGGTGTGGTGAAAGCTCTAGTTCGGTCTAAATGTGCTGAAGTGGAGCTTTGGGGGAAAAAAGAGGCCATCTATAAACAGCGCAGTTGAGTTGGCCGGTCGCTTTGTTTTCCTTTGGCTGTTGTGCTGGATGTTTGTGGTCGGATAAGAGTTTGCCTGCTACTTCTGCTGAATCTGAAACTTCGCTGCAGCGAAGTTGGAGCCCTGTGTTTAACATTGCAAATTCTTACCACAGGGAGAAAGCTGTTATCTCAAGTCACATCTTTGTTAGTCATCGGCTTTTTCTTGCTGCATCTAATAATCTAGTGAGAAGGAAACAGTTTCTGTCGTAAACGATAGGTTTTGTGGCTTTTCCCAACATGAAAGACGCTATGGAAAATAACTGCCTTCCAGTAAATATTGTCGATGAACAAAAAAGAACAAATTCACTGGCAAATTTTCTGTAGATTTGCTGTTGCTTTTCATACCATTCTTCAGACTTTATGTTGTTTCCGTTGGAAGCTATGACTGGGGCCATCATATACAGTAAATTACAATTGCTGACTGCAGGCGGGAATGAGCATCTTTTGGGTTTTGCTTTTTAGCCAGAAAAGAAAGAGAGCAGCTGCTCGTAGTGACTTCTTGTTTTCTGTCTCTGCTTTTGCCTCGCTCCAAGCCAGTACCACGCGGTGAAAGGTCCTGTGTGGGTACTGAAGGATGCCACTTCTGCACCCTGCCAACCCTCCGAGCTCCTTGGAAACTACTTCTAATGTAAACATTATAAAGATATTGCTCGGTACTGCTAATTTATCACTTCTACCAGATGGGTAGTAAGTAGCCTATTAACATTCACAAAGTGAGTGTCCAATTCCTTCACATTTCTAAGCACATCACCCTGGGATCCCTAAGATTTATGGTGCAGCATTTTCCCATGTTCCAGGCCCCTTCCTACAGCCTTTAGCTGTGCTGCAGCATGGGTGCCTGCAGCAGTTACCTTGCTCGGGTGGCCTTGGAGCACAGGAGGACAGATTTCGTTTCTTGGGTGGCAGAGTATGACAGGATGTGAACTTGGATCTTTCTTTTCATTCCTATATGTAAAATCCAAACCATTTCAGTGCTCCCACATGTTGAGGAGCTGAGTTGTGCCATCGTGGCTCAAGTCAGTATAAAGTCAAACACAAAATTTGTGGCACGGGAGGAGGAGCTTATGTGCTTCATTACCTGTAGGTCTATCAGAAGATGAGTAGGTTGGTGAGCCCAATTATCTACCTTCCCTACTGCCATTTCCTAATAACGCCCCTTTCTCCTGCTCACTTCTCCCCCTCCCCCAAATCCCAAGCCCCTTTGTCTGCCCCACAGAACAACTTCTCTGTCTTTATGGGATAATTAGTGTGGACAATTGCTGCTTTTCCCATTGGGTTTGAGGTGCAGTGAGCCATGAAGGAATCTGTAATGACATGAAAAGTCACTGGAGGCGTGGATGGTGGCTGAATAGCAACAGTTACCTCTCTGAATAGATTAAATTAAAAAAAAAAAAAAAAAAAAAAAAGCTTTGTGTTGAGCTGGGGGAAGGGAGGATTCACTAATCTTTTTGTACATGACAATGTGTTTTTGTATCTCTGCAGCTCAAGGAAGAAATCAGGCGGGGCTTTGCGGGACTGGAGGACCCACTGGCAGGGCTGCTGGACATGCTGGAGAGCAGCGGTGATTGGAAGGGGAAAGGGCATTCCCTCGGGTATTGCATCAGCAGTGAGCTGCAGCTTTGGATGAAAGAGCATCCTGCTGTTCAACAGGTTAGAAAAGGAGAGAGCGAGAGACCTCGGGCAGAGGAGAAGGCAGCTGATTTTAACGTCCCTCAAATGGCCCCAGTTTCACCTCATTCCATAGTCTTGTGTCTTCTCTGTGGCCGCATAAGCACACGGTGTGACAAGGTGTAAAACTCCTACTGAGATGTTGTGATCTGGTGATGCTGCTCTGCAAATGGAGTAACAGCAGAAGCTATGATGTGAGAGCCCTGTTTTCCCCTTCCAAGTTGGGATTCCCATCTTTCCAGATCAAACCGTTCTGATCAAGCATGGGTCTGATAGCCTTTGCTAGCTGGAGGCATTCCCACTGGAGCTCACATCACTGCTGTCAGGATAAACCCAATTGCAGCAATCTACTCTGCATATTCTTCCAGTTCTGCAAATAGAAGCCAGTTACTGTACGATTGCTTAACTCCTACCATCTGGTGGGGAGCTTTTATCATTAGGAATGCAGAAAATGGTAACAGTATGGCTTTTCAGATGAATGATTAACTTTGTAATGTTGGGTCGTCAGATTATACGTCCTAATGTTTACCATTCCTTTTGCCATCGTGTATTCTGACCTCCCAAGATTTTCCCTGTTTTCTGTGCTTTTACCTTTGAACTGTGAAATGCTTTCATATCTGTTTTGTTTGACTCCTTATTTTTCCAAATGGCTCTTTTTAGACTTTCATCTCTGTTTAGATTCTCTGAGAGAATTGCCATTCCAGTATTGCAAAATGCAGAGAAGTGCTACTGGCACTGAAAATCCTGTGTCTTAAGAGAGTGGCCATATAAGACCACAAGGGTTAATGCTTGTGTCTGTGCTTCTTGCTGCAGTGCTTCTGCTTTTCCTGCCCTTCTTGCACCCAGATTGATTTCCTATGCCTGATAGGTGAGATTTCCCTTGAGAGGCATTGCTGTGTGAAAGATTTTCTGCTGGGAATGGAGTGTTAGAATAGCTGTGTTAGAAAATAATAGCTGTGTTAGAAAAAGAGAGCGTTTTTCCAGTTTCATGCTTTGCTTTTGCAATTCTTGCAGAATTACCCTGCAAACATTTAATGTTTTTAAATTGGATGCTGTGAAAAAAACTGCATATCATCTTGTTCTGATTTCTGTTTGCAGACTCCATGGGGAAATTGGAGAATCCCTTCCCAAGGAATTGGCTTCTTCCCCTGTTTAAACAAGCTGAATTTTTAAGTGCCATTGAACTGTAGCCATCTTTACTAAATCTGTGTCTGATTTTTTTTTTTTAACAGTCTGGCATGAAGCTGAAGAAGCTGCAGGCCCGTGTATTCAGAATACTAGACCAGTGCCCAGCTAATCTTCTTGACCCTCTGATTAGCATTTACCAGCTCCATACAGCAGACCGGAACTATTTGCTTGGACACGTCAGTCATCTTTATCACAGGGGCGATTACAAAGAGGTGGGTCATGTCTTTCAAATAAATTCACCTTCCCAGCTCTCTGGTGCTCTGTTAAGGTCTGTGTCTTTTTTTTTTGGATGCATTTCAATGTGAATTCCATTTCATCACAGCAGCTGCACGCTGTGAATGGTGCAGCTTAGCATGGTCTTCTCGTGTACATGAGTAGACTGTGCTCAACCTCAGTTTTTATAATAGCTGAGTACAGAATGACCGTGAGTCTTTCTCCTGGAGCTTTTCTGACCTTTGAAAGCAAGGGGTTAATAGGGTCTAATTTGGAGAATTTAAGAGGATGATTGTATTCTTTTTTGTTTTTCTTGTCCTTGGCAGGAGAAGAAGGGATTTTAGTAGTTGGTCATAGATCTGCTATGCTATCTCCAGTCTGCTTGCAGCTACAAGGGGGTGGACAGCCTCTGCTCCCTGACTGCCCTAGCCAAAGGGCTCTCAGCTTGAGGAGATTCCGAGTGTTAATAATATCTTCTAAGTGTGTGTTATTGCTCCTGTATTTTCATTTGAGTGACTGGCAGGAGTTCAGAAAAACCAGAATTTGATGTGTTTTACCTTGTATTTTTGAGTTCTTGCTGCATCTCTGGTATCACAGTGATGTCTTGATATCCTTGGAGTGTTTTCAGGGGCAAAATACAGTACTGTTCATGATTTCTTTTTCTTTTTTTTTCGGCAAAAAAGTATAAGTTTGTTTCTTTTCACAGGGAAGTTGTTTGCTTTGACTGTGTAAAGCATCCTGATCTTGCATAGAATAGAAAAAAGTGAAAGAGCATTTTTATGCCCTGTTCTTCAGTAAAGCCTAACTCCTTTGTGATCATGGAATTCCGTCCTTGCTGGTTTTGTGAATACAGAAAGAAGGCTATTTCATATTTGATTACAAGTCTGCAGGTAGTTACTTGAAGCTTACTCTTTTGTTCAGTAACTCTTTGAACGCGAGTGTTTGAAGACCTTAACAAGAGCGTATTATTTGAGTATATTTGAGTGTGATTTTTAAACTTGTGACTTCAAAGATAGCTATTGTTTTCTTTTAGAATTGCAAATCTTTTTAGATCAGGTTTTTGGAAAGCTCTGGTTTTTTTGGTGGAATTATTTATTCTGTTCTTTCTTCCTCAGAGAAGCTTACTTGCTAGTTATTCCAAGTGTGAAGAACAGGAAACCTCAACTGGTGATTATTCTCAGCCATAACTTTCCTCTAGTTCTGTTTTACTGCCAGAAGGATGAATATCTTCAAGAATAACAGGAAATCTTTTGTTCTCCTTGGAGATTGATTGTACCTAATTTCACAGAATCACAGAATTGTAGGGGTTGGAAGGGACCTCCAGAGATCATCGAGTCCAACCCCCTGCCAAAGCAGTTCCCTACAGCAGGTCGCACAGGTCGGCATCCAGGCAGGTCTTGAACATCTCCAGAGAAGGAGACTCCACCACCTCCCTGGGCAGCCTGTTCCAGTGCTCCGTCACCTCACTGTAAAGAAGTTCCATTGCACATTTGTGCAGAACTTCCTATGCTGCAGTTTCCAGCCGTTTCCCCTTGTCCTGTCTCCACTCATCACTGAAAAGAGTCCGGCCTCGCCATTCTGCTCCCCACAGCTTAGATACTGATAGACCTGGATCAGGTCCCCTCTCAGTAAGCAGCTTTCACAGCAGCTGTGCTGAAAGAACCTAGCTCTGAACATCTATGGCAGGCTGTGTCTTGTGTGTTCATCCCGTGCTTCCCCATCTTTCACATGGGATAGTAAAGCAGATTCAAATGCAAGTTTTCTGGCAATTGTGTGTCTCACCTGAAAGGACAGATGTTCTTATAAATCCTTACTTTCATTATTTATTTTCAGGCCCACTTGCTGTTCTACAATAAGGCACCAGACTTTTATTCTAGAACACATAATTCCGTTTACCTGTTCTGATGCATTTTGTTCTCCGTGTGCACGCTTAGAGGTCCACAGCTTTGCTCTGCTGGTTGAGGTTCCTTTCCTTCACAAAGATTTAAGGTGAAGAACCTCTTTAGAAAATGAGACCCCAGAGACTGCTGGGGATGACATGGCAGTTATTTGGATCTGAAGCACATCCGAACCTCCCTGCACTGATTCCTATTAGTAGCAGATCGGGTCAGAAGCTGAACCAATTTGTTGAATACACCAGCCTGAAGTTTTGCAGTTGAGATGAGCAGCTCCTTGGAGCAGCCTGCTGTAGCAGTAGGCCCTGACCTTTCAGGGTGCAGCTATTGTGTGGTTCATAACAGGAAGAAAAATCATCAGCCATGTGAAGAGACGGTACATTTGTTGGGAGGTGATGCAGGTGAGGAAACATTTATATATATAACATTTATATAACATATATATGTAGCAGTGCAGAACAGCAGCTGTAGTTGGGAGGCACCTGATGGAAATGCAGGATCAGGTGAGCCGCCAGTGGATGGCACTATTGCTCCCGTGACTCCAAGAGCAAGCTGATAAGTGATAGCTGAAGTAACAAAACGGACATAAAAGTGTGCTTTGGAGTCGTCTGGCACATTTGGGGTTTTTATCCATTCTTTTGTGAATGAGGTTTGCAGCTGCTGGAGGAAGACAGTCTGAGGCCTTGCATGGCTACCTGTGGGGAAGAGCAGGGAAGAGGGTTTCCAAGCTCGCTCCTCATGGCCTGTAGAAGATGGAAACTCCTCTTTTAGAGGAAGATCTAGATGGATGGGTTGTGACATCCCTCCCTGGTGCCTCCGGCTGAGATGTCTCCAGCTGCAAACCCTCCTGGGCCTGCTTTGAGGCACCCTGTGTCCCTGGGACCTGGACAGCCATGAGACACCGTGTGTCCATGGGATGGGGCGCACAGGAGACACCGTGTGTCCATGGGATGGGGCGCCCATGAGGCACCGTGTGACTGTGGGATGGGGTGGCCATGAGGCACCGTGTTTCTGTGGGATGGGGCGGCCATGAGGCACCGTGTGTCTGTGGGATGGG
>NW_024962275.1:9432752-9542489 GCF_019238085.1 Lagopus leucura | reverse complement strand
GTGTGTCTGTGGGATGGGGCGGCCATGAGGCACTGCACATCAGGCAGGACCGGGAGGCTGGCGGCACCGCGGCCTTTCATCGGCGGCTCCTCGGGCGCGTGGCCCCAGTGCCGGTGGACGGCTTTGTGGGAAGGCCGATGGCTGCTGGTGGGGCCGGGACAATGCGGGGATTCAGCAGACCGGGGGTAATGCAGTGCGAGCGAGTCTGTAAGAGGCCCTGAATAGGCCAGGCTGTGCTTGAGAAGAATGAGGGGTAGGCAGAAGGCAAGCTAGTGTTTCATGATCATCTTATGTTACACTTCAGCCTTTCAAAGAGTGTCTGGGGCTGGTTGAATGAACCTCTCTTGCACTGCGAATGCGGGAGGCTAAAGACAAAGGAGACTCTTGTCACTCGCAGGCCCCTTTCGGGAATAAAAGCCATTGTCACATGAACAGGGGCAGTCTGGCAGGCTGTGCATGCTTCAGTGCCCCATGATATCGCTAAGTCTCAGCAGAAATCACATTCAGGGCCCTGTCAGCTTTGATTAGCGGGGTCTCATGACTTAATGTGCTGCGATATTTCATGTCTAAGGGTGGCGGCTGTCTTTCTGTGGAATGAATGCCCTCGATTGTCCGCAGAGTTATTTTATTTACATTTTTTTAAACAGCTTATAAAGGTAAATAGATAGCTGTGCTTAAAAAAAAAAAATCAAATTCCTTTGCTTCTGGATCAGTAGTAAGTGCTGCTCGGGTCAGATACAGTGAAACTTGTTTTCACAGTCAGCATCAAAGTTCTCATCTTGTTTAACAGCTTTATAGTAAATTCTGAACAGGTGGCAGTGGAGCTGGGTTTAGGAAGGAAACAATAAATAATGTTTTTAGCCTCTGACAAGCAGAAATATTCCTGGGCCCAAGAGCTCCCAGTCCGACTGCCCTGCGCCGTGGCTGGCGGTGCTTCTTCGCCCCTCTGTCCGTTTGTCTCTGAAACAAGAATGCAGGTCGGAGCTGTCAGTGCAGTGGGCACTATTTGCTTTTCAACAAATTGCTGTTGTCTGTTCGGATTTCTCTGTTTTCTGAAGCTGAGTGTATTTTTCTACGGATGCTTTGTCTGTTAGTTTATACAGAAAGGGGAGGTTGATTCTATACATTAAGATCCTTTAATATTTGCTATTTCAGTTAGAATAGTGTGGGTTACCCTATTGAAATTCAGTCATTACAATGTGTTGTAAAAGAAGTTAGAATAGCTGCTGAAAAGGCTTCACAGGCACAAAATACAAAGTTTCTGTCAGCAGCGCACTGTAATACACAAGTTGTTTGATAGTTCAGCAGGAAGAGAATTTGGCCAAAGATCAGCTGAACTTAAAGGAATACAAATATGCTAAGTCTGGACAAGCATAATTCAATCAGCAGCGTGTCCTTAAGTGCTTGTCTGCAGGGATGTTTTGAACACTGTTTCAGGGATGGTGTCCTTGTAGTCCTCGTCATAGTGGTGCTGGAGTATACACTGTGTATGTGTGTAAATCCAGCAGTATAGGTCAGTGTTAAAATTCATTGGACACCTTAATGGATGTTCAGATTTTGGATTTCTTCACTCTGAACTTTTTGAGCTATTCTCAGGTCTGTGAAAATGTCTCTGATATTGCTTCGTTCTCCAGTTCCCCACCTTAATTGTTCATTTCATGTGGTATTTGTGTGCACTTTAGGATATAAAATGTACACACTTGATCTTCTTGCTTCTTTTAAATTAAACAGTATGGTGAGGAAACCAAGGAAAATGTAACAGGAGGTATTTCTCCTGTAAAGATGATAGAGCTGGTCTCAATCTTTTCTTCCTGTCAACCTACTGTTGTGGCACATTGCCTGCAAGATGCAGAGCCACGCTCTTCTCCAGGCCTGTTCCAAACACTGCAGCTTCTGGAGCCACTGCCTGCTGCTGGCATCTTCTGCTGAGGTGCTTGGGAAGGAGCTTGTACGTTGGTGGGAAGTAATAATTCAGATGACACTGTGCTGCCTTTGCTGTGACACTGGGATCTTGGCAAGCAAAGAGAGGGCTTCTGAGAAAAGGTGTGAAAGTGCAGAAGATCTAAACGCAGAGAGTCTGGGTCTGGAGAATCTGGTGAAGGTGAGCAGCCTGTGAGCACAGGAAACCTGAGCAGTGGGAGAGGTTCACTGAGTTGTAAGTGTGCACTGAGCAGTTAAACCAAGGTTAAAAATGCTTTGAGTGACCTGAGGAAATCAGTGTTTGTTTCAGTTCCCTCCTCCCTTCACCTGTATACACCTGTATTCCAACCTCGACTTCTGCCTCTCTACCTCAAATTCTTTGTCTATGACTAACCCATCACTACTTGCTTTTGACTGTCTCACCCTTTATAAAACGTGGCCATGCTCTCTTGAGAGTGGACCTGGTAAATCTCATGTTTTTCGTGTTCCTGAAGATCTTCGTACGGACAGCTGTGTATATCGTATACTCTTTTAGCAGGAAGTAATTAAACATATAACTTGATGTCATGCACTGTGCAGCAATGCTTTCTGAGAGTTTGTGCAGAGCTGATTAGCCACAAGTTTGAAATGAGCAATTGTGAAAACACAAAACAGATGTTCCCAATGATTAATAAGTGGTGTGCCTTTTACTCAGTTATTTCTACCGTTGTATGTATCTCTGCTTTGATCACCGTGATTCTTTGTAGAGCTGGCGCTGAGTCCTCCTCTGCAAATCTCAGTCTGTTCTTTGGTTTGTTCGATGGCTTGTCAGAAATTCCTTCACTATTTGTTCAGAAACACTTCAGTAAGTGAAGCACAGGCATATTTACCTTTGTGTTGTCTCAACTTGCTTACAACAGGACCAAGTAATGCAGCAGTCATCACAAACTGTTTGTGTCTGTCCTTCATCATCACTCCAAGCAGTGTTACTAGCAAGAGGTTATTCCTCTGATGCTAGCCCCACCGTGGGAAAATTGCCTAAATTGTCAGCATAGACACCACCCAAGTGCGCATAGCCTTGCAGATAAGATCTTGTGTGGCTTCCTGCGCTTCATACTGTATGTGGAAAGAACAGTCATTTTTAGATGAGACAGAGCCAAACGCATTCAAAACAAGCGGAGAGGATCAGGTATTGATGTGTGTGTGTTCACTTAGAAACTGTCACCGTTTTCTCATGATCTTGTTCTTGCAGTCGCATGACTCGAAGAGTGGTGGTTGTGCAGCAGCAGCGCCTCGTGCTCATGGCTTGGCCTGAATGCATCAAATCAGTGTCCCTTCCCCCCATGCTGTGGTCTATTGCACCTCCACACTTTCTAGATAAAAATTAAAGCAGTATTCAAATTCTTCAAATTCTTCTCCATGTTCATCCAGCCCTTCTCTGCTGTATTTTGAAGTGCTCACCTTTAGTAAGCAAAACAGCAACTAATTTTCAAAACAGGATTTTTGCTTTCTCCTTCCTTATTTAAAGAATGACCCAAAGCTCCTTGAAAACAATCAGAAGTCTCAAAAACTCTGATGAGATCTGAGTCAGATTATGCTTCATCGCCTTTCTGTCCTGTACTAAGCAGTGGCTTCATCACATTTCCTGTATGCTTGGGAACAAATGGCAAGAGTGGGATGCGGTGCTGGGGCAGTTGGGTTTTAGTGCAGGTCAAACGCTTTACAACTGTTTACGAGGGTGGATGGTGATAGGACAAGGGGAATGGTCTTACACTGAGACAGGGGAGGTTTAGGTTGGATGTTAGGAGGAAGTTTTTGAGCCAGAGGGTGGTGAGGCACTGGCACAGGTTGCCCAAGGAGGCTGTGGATGCCCCATCCCTGCAGGCATTCAAGGCCAGGCTGGATGTGGCTCTGGGCAGCCTGGGCTGCTGGTTGGTGACCTGCACACAGCAGGGGGTTGGAACTGGATGAGCGCTGTGCTCCTTTGCAAAGCAGGCCATTCTAGGATTCTATGAGTTTATGGTAAGTTGTAGCATACTAGAATTCAGCAGAGCTTTCTGGTGGTCCCGTGCAGAAGTTGTCTTTTTGCTCTTGTTACTCAGCTGGTGATTTGGGGAAGACATCTGCTGCTTAGGATTTCCGTTGCCTTGCAGATCCAACCCGACTCTGGGGATCTGTAGGCAGACAGACACGACTGTTAGCTTCCAGCCCCGCGGCTGGTCTGCTCACACAGCTTGCCGGGTGCCACATATGGGGAAACACTTGGTTCTTGGATGGGGAGGGGGTTTCTCACCATTTCAGTTGCAGCATGCTGTCTGCCTCATTAATGTGTTTGTTTTCTAACTACAAAATGAATCTGCGAGTGAGGTGTGAGCTTTTCTGGAGATCTTATCATCTGTAAACAGACTGTTAAAAATAGGGTCGTTTTACACAAAACTTGTTTGTGGAGCGAAACGATTCAAAACACGATAATAACAAAACAGAATCTTAAAATAGCCTGAAGTTGAGACCACAGGCACAGCTGCCAAACACTTTCATCTTTATTACAGCTACTCATATCTCTTCTCTTATTATTCCCATTGTAAACACACTGATTTTATCTAAGTTTTCCTCCCTATTCAGCCAGCCAGCCCATATCAGCGCACCCCGCAGCCCAGCTGCTTGTTCCTAAGGCCTGGGCTGCACGTCCCCATCCAGCACAGCAGTGTGCAGGGCCGTGTTGTGGAACTGCCCCAGGTGGGTGAGTGTCCTCTGAGTGCCAGGAGCTGGCTGTGCTGCAGCAGCGTTTGAAGATTGGCGTCTCCCATGTTGGCTGAGTGTCATCACTGTGCCCTGCGTGAAAGAGGTGAAGCCATGCTAACACAGTGCGTGCTCACCTCATTAGGGCACCTGTACTCGTAGTGGAGGTGCAGGTAACACCACTCCAGTTAGATAACGGTTCTGCAATTAGGTTAATCTGAACGTGCGTGTCAGCATTAAAAAGCTATTGCGGAAACCACTGCACACTTGCATGCTGAGGCTCACAGATTACTTGTTTCATAACAAATGGTGAAAGGAGACTTTTAGAGGTTCAGGTCTCCTTTTTTTGTTATTCAGCTAGTGGAGATAGCTGGGAGGGACAAAAAAAAAAAAAGAAAAAGAGAAACAAAGTTTTGGAGACACAAAGCTCTTCTGTGCATCCAAAGCAGACGTAGCAATGCTCAGCCTGTATACAACCTGAGAACGATCTCTGTGCTTGCACTTTGTGATGTCAGTCTGGTAATTTCAAAGAAAAGAGACTTACGCACATGATGAAGCAGAGCAGTTTAGGCCCTAAACAGATGGGATTTTAGTTATCAGATCTGGAGTGAGAATTTCACAGAATCACAGAATGGCCGGGGTTGTAAGGGACCTCAACCATCATGAATCTCCAACCCCCTGCCACAGGCAGGGCCACCAACCTCCACATTTCACAGCAGCCCAGGCTGCCCAGGGCCCCATCCAACTGGCCTTGAACACCTCCAGGGATGGATGGGGCATCACAGCCTCTCTGGGCAGCTGTTCCAGCACCTCACCACTCTCTCTGTCAAGAACTTCCCCTGACATTCAACCTCAATCTTCCCTCTGTCAACTTCGAACCATTTCCCCTTGTCCTGCACTTATCAACCCTTTCAAAGAGTTGAGAATTCGTTGCAGTTATGTGGGCTGGGACGCTGCAATGTGACTTTCTGTTCAGTACCTGATTTGTAGCATACAGTCACTGTATTAATGTTAATTCCTAAAGTTCTTTGGTTGATTTCTTTTTTGGATGTCAATCCTGGGCAGTCAGTGATGCAGTGTTTGTTTGCTTAAAAAAAATTGAAAAATGTTTTCCCACTGACAGTGGGGCATCTCTATGCTTCTGGCCAGTCAGACAGACCAACTCAGGTGGTGTGTGTTGTTTATTTGCTTTTGTACACAGTCCTCAGTGCAGGGGATGTGGAACACATGGATTTCCCTGGAGGAAATGCAACCGACAGCTTTGTTGTGAGCAGTGCTGGCTCTGCAGTGCTGGGCTGAGTCTGCAGGACTTGTGCATCCAGCGATTACACGAGGTGTCACTTGAATGGTAGGAGAGGTCCCAGAAAAAGGTATAAAGGTGTGTTCCTACTCCACTCTGGTAGTTTTTCTTGTTAAATTTTTCTGTACATGTTTTGTGAAAGTGAGGTGTAAATGCGAGGTTTGCATTTGCACTTCTACTGTAATACCTTTGTTTACGTATTCTAACAAGTAGCAGATCAAGAAGGCCATCCATGAAAAAAGGAATCCATAATATTCATTGTCTCTTTCTCTCAGAGCAAAATGAATGACAGAATAGAAACCCGTCTAAGAGCACAGCTTGGTCTGTAAGTCCCACCTTACTGTTTTTATCCTCATCTGAATAAATTGGCATTTGTGATAAAATCTGCTGATAAAAGACTCTTCTCCTGTGGCTGCTGCTTAGTGTAAAGCATGCTGCAGGAGGCTCAGAGGTGCAGCACCATCAAACATGTACATTTACAACCAGCTTGGAAAATGGGGAATTTCTTCACAGGGAGAGCGGTGCGGTGCTGGAACAGCCGCCCAGAGAGGCTGTGGATGCTCCATCCCTGGAGGTGTTCAAGGCCAGGTTGGATGCAGCCTAGATCTAGAGGCTGGTAGCCCTGCTTGGCAGAAGGGTTGGAACTTGATGATCCTTGGGGTCCCCTCCAACCCAAGGCATTCTGTGATTCTGTGCCTCTAAGATTGGACTTAGGAAGTTATGGTGGATCAAGTTTTTTGATATTATAGAATAATTGTTTGATATTGGATATTGTTAGAAAATATCCTCCTTGGCTAGGCTTCTCCAAGCACTTTGCTTTCTCCCTCTTTCTGCCAGACAACCTGATCTTTGTTTTTACACTGCTCACAGCATGCATTGTTGCCATGGGTGCTTTGGTACATTTTGAAGTGGACTGTACGTGGACAGATGTTTGTTCTTGAAAACCTAACAGAAATAATTATCTCACAGAAACTTTCTGTAATAGCATATATACTTCAGTGTGAAATAGTGCCTGTTTACCCACTGTGTTATTCTTTTCCTAAATACACGTTTTTTTAATTATTTTCTAGGCAGCCATCCTGAGTATTAAGCTAAAACTACAGTCAGATCAAGATGTGGAGAAGGTGAGTCATTTCCTCTGCAGACTTCTCTGTCTTCAGATCCACCTTTTGTTAAGCAGGAATTCCATCAAAGCCCTCTAAGTTGTGATGTATTTCACTTGAGGCTTTATCTCGTTTGCAAGAAGTCACTGCTCCATGGCTAAAGTACCTTTACCTCTAGAGGAGTGACAGAGTATATTTTGTTAGGCCCTTTACTAGACTGTTTTCCTACTTAGAGCCACTACAATCAAAAATTCTAGCTGTGTTCTTGGCAAATAATCATTTTGGTAAAGTTTATTGGTTTTACTGCTTTGAAGCTTTGCCACTTTCTCTAATAGTTGTGTTGAAAATGCAACATCTGTCTTTTAGACAGCACAAGTTGGTTAAGTAAGGGTTTGGCGATTTAGAGCTCTTCCGCGCCTCCTGTTTGCTGCAGCACTGACCATTCTGATCAAAGGCAGGGCATAATTCTTAACATCCAGCAGAAATAACCTCAAATTTCTTTTCCTAGATGTGTGCACCGCTACTGTTTCAAGACAAAATTAACCTGGTTGAAGATTATGTGGGAGAACATCCTGAGCTCCAGTGCAGGCTCTTACAGATCCTGGACACCTGGTGTGAACCTGATTTTAATATCAGAGATATGGCAAGGTAGAAATATTTGTTGAACTTATAAACAGCTGGGCTGACTGCCTGTCAGAGGACAGCATGTTCTCTGCTTGCCTACCTGAGATCATTTTCTCAGCATAACGGACTGCAGTGTATCTACTTTTCAGCTGAGGATGGGGACATTCTGGTATCTGTGCCAGAGTCGTTTCAAACCCTTTGCTGGTAAGGCAGAGATATCTTTCCTATTGACAGATGCTTCATCCTGTCAGGAGAGAGGAGTGCAAAATGAGAAGTGTGCAGCAGATCTCAGCAATATGAAAATATGAAAGCTCCCTCCAGGAGGTTGTGCTAATCACACTCCTGTGCTTTGCTGGAGACAAGGCTGAGTTTCAGTATCGGTTGTACAGGTTTGGCAGGAAGATAACACTGTGATGAAGGGGCAGAAAAACTAGAGATACTAGTGGTTAATCTTCGTATTGTTGTGAAATAGTTGTGTGTGTTTTAATTTATAAATTGCCTCTCACTAGAATAGCTCCTGTCAGTCACAAAGCCAGCAGTACAATAAAAGTCACAATGTAGATGCAATGGTTGCAGTCATAGTTTTGAGAGAAGATGAGAGGGAATTGCTGTCTTTCTCTTTCCCGGTCACTGACTGGGAAATTTGTGTGGCTGTATTGCTGGCTTTTTCCTATAACTCAGGAAAGGTAGGGGTCTGTTCTTGCCAACACCTACCAAACCCTGGTACCTCTGCTGCTAAGTATCTGCTGTTTGCAAAACCGTAGGCAATTCCACAAGTACGGAATTTATTTGTTTGTTTGCTTACAGACAGTATCAAGGTCTGTCCAGGTACAAGCCAGATAAACTGAACCGCAAAATGCTGAGCAAGCTGATCTTCAGACTCCTGGAGCGATTTAACGTAGATCCAGGTATGTGATGCTGCAGCATACTCTGGAGCCACCTCAGTAATACAGAACAGATGAAGTCAGTTGTCTTCTTCCGTGTTTAGCAAGGAATCTCTGCTGTAATATATCATGGGTAGTTTCAGAGTTTAATTAATGGTATTCCAAAACAAGGCTGGTAAGTTATGGGAATTATCACTTTGTGCTGTCGGAGAATGAAGTGCTTGTGACTAATAGGCTGCTTCTTCCATGATATGAAATAAATCTTGACCTCAGAATGGCTCTACATAAACACATGATGGCCAGCTTTGAGTTACGACTCCATTCTGCTCTTGTAAGAAGCAAGTCATTACTCATCTTGGGATCTGTTTTCTTGAGTTATGAGTCCACCAGTTGTGAAGAGATAACCCTTAGGAAGCAGAAGCCTTGCAGTCCTTTGTATTCTTTTTGTAAAATAGGGTTGGCAGCAGGGAACTTGAAGACTTGCAGTTTCCTGAGAGAAGTAAAGCACTTTACATCACTGAATAGATCTGCTACACTACCAGTTGTCTAATCAAATCTGCTTCATCCTGCTTTTTGTTGTTAGTGAGCGCTGTTGATTTTTGCCACCCTTTGGGACCATATGTTGGAAACCTTCAGGTGCACTGTTAGGTTTCACCCTACAAAGCTTTCCATCATCTCCACAAGATACGCAGTTCTCTTTCCTTGGACTGAAAAGTGGTTTCTAACCACAAACTGTGGGCTTATTATGCCTGGCAGCAACGCTGTATTGCATATTAATCTTCACGTTTTCAACCTGAAGCTCAGAAGTTAATAAGATAATCCTTGCAGACCCTCACTGGAGGATAAGTAAGTACAATTAAGCTTAGCACTCTGGTGTGGAATCTGAGGCACAAGGGGGTGATTTATTTAACATTTAAAACATTCCTTGGAGTTTACTAGTCTTCAGTAATTTTTCCTTCTTTGTGAGGTTAATCATTCACTAGGCTGTATTGTCCTTCGTGATCTGTAAAGGGCATTGAGCTGTTGCCCTTTCATTATGAAAGATGCACCACAGATATACCTTTAGCTATAAATGTGAAATGCCATAATTGTTCCCCTGCAAAGTCCTGAGGTAGTAGGACTATAATAATAAAAATTCTAGGAGAAAGAAGAATATGGAGCTGTTGATCTCAGTTGCTCTCTATTGGCTGGTAGTGTGTCAGCCTGGTGAGAGCGTCCCAGGAATTGTACTGCCATGAGTAATGGCAGTCTCTAACTGGACCTCTACAGTGGATCCACAGGTGAGGGGTTTCCCTGAGACGCAGAATGAGAGTCTCTCCTACAGACATTATTCCTGCCAGCAGTTCCAGAGAGTGACTTGTCCCACACTACAATGCAGGGTGAGCCACAGGCTAGAGGGAACTGACTCACCTACTGTGTGAGATGGCATGTGGTCCTTCTTCTGCTTTTGAAACAACGTCATACTTGGCCCAGCTACAGCCAAGGTTGGCTGACTCTCACTCATAGACGTGGATGTGAAAGTGGATATTCATTTTTTTACCTCATATCACAGAATCACAGAATTGTAGGGGTTGGAAGGGACCTCCAGAGATCATCGAGTCCAATATCACGTGTAATTCAGAGCAGCACTTGACACTTTGCTAAACCAGGGGCCTTGTAGTCTCCTTTGAAATACTTTGGAAATTTTTCAAGCATGTGAAATTTTGTTTTCGATCTTCTTGAACTGAACTGAAAGTGGTGGCAGCTGGAATAACGTGACTTTCCTCTTCTCTGCTCCTCCTTCCCTTCTTTAGTGCACGTAGATCTTAACTGTGAGAAAAGAGTGCAAGAAGGAAACAGACTTGGTAGAATGGACAGATTCTAAAAACCTTCTTCTGAGATCTCCTCTTGTCCTGAACAGCTCCACCAAAAGCAAGCAGTGAGGTGAAACTCACACTTGGTGTCACCTAACCTGATTGTGGGCTTGCTCGATGCCGCAGCCTTCGGCTGCTTGCTGTCTCCTTTCATGACTCCCACTTGCTGAGAGAGGCTGAGAGCAGCAGCAGCAGAGGGAAGTGGCTTTTGGTGAGAAAGGCTGGAGGAGGACAGGGTTTCTTGGTATGAGAAGGCAAGCTTGTACGTGACTCAGTTACTGTAGTTCCAAATCCACTTTCATTCTTCCTCTACCCAAGAGCTCTCCGCTGTCCTCTCAGAAAATGTCAGTGAACCTAAGCAGAACTTTGGTGTGTTCAGCCTCTAAGACTTGAAACACCTCCTGGAACTGCCAGTTTTACCTTTCAGAGCCTGACAGGAGGTGGCCCAATAAAAATAATAGGTCTGGAGCCTCAGAGCAAATAAACCATCGGCTTAGGTTAGTCCACCTCATCTTTTTCTGAACTGCATCCCAGCATCCCTGCTAAACACAAAGCAGGGCATGGTAAGTGGGAGATTTTCTGCTGAGTCCCAGGGGCGTCCTCAGAAACTGTGTGTGGATTCCATATAATTAGCTTTATTGGGGAAGGAAGAAGTCTGGCAGAAATGGCGTGTGATTGAGGAAATGGCGTTTTACAGAGTCTTTTCTCACACCTGGGTCAGTGTGCTCTGGTTTAACGAGCCTTGTAGCTATTGCTGCCTAATTGCTTAATGCTCTTTGGAGACTCTCAGAGGTCGACTTAGATTTGCAAAACAATTGTTAGTCCAAAGCAGATCTCTGAGATGGGGGAGCAGACCCTGAGTTTGGAATGGTTTTGTTTATTTGTCTGTATCTTTACACAGCCAATTTACCCCCAGCAGCTCAGCGTTGGCTTTAGATGTGACAGTTCATCATTTGTGAGATAGGAAGGGAATCAGAGCCGTCACCTCTCGGGCTCAGCTTTCGTGTGACAGTAAAGCAGTGATAGAGAAGGGATGGGAATTGAAGGTATGGCGAAAAAGTCCTGCAGCAGCATCGTGAGCCGCCTGAGCACCTCGATGCCCGGGCACTCTGAATGTCTTTGGAAAGTGGTTTTTTGGCATAAACCGAGCGAAACGCTCCTGGTTTGGTCAGCAGGTTGGTTGTTCCCTGAAAGCTGAAGCTTTGCTGCCTTACGGGTCTCTGCAAGGAGCGCTGCCCGCAGTGCCGCCGTGCCCGGCGCGGTGTCCCGGGGCAGCAGGGGGCGGACGAGGGCCGCCCGGCAGCGGGCACAGCCCGGAGGAGATGCGCTGAAGGAAGGAGGGGCTGGGCCGGCTCCTGGCTGGGGAAGATTTCAGACGTTTTCACCTTTTGCTTGTTAAGAGCAGGAGGTGGTTCTTTTCCTTTGCAGTTGCTTTGCAGTGGCTGTGCGCCCTGCGGCCGCCGTGGCGTTCCTCCAGGTTTGTTAGCCCTCGTGGTGCATGCCAGCTCGTTCCTGTATTGCACTGTAGGCTTACACACCGGGTCCAAGCGTCCTGCCCTGGGCTGCACTTGGGCTGCTGGAGAAGGGAACATGTCAGCTCCATCCTTGGTCCTTACCTTCTCCAACGTGTTTGCCTGTGCTGAAACACAAGGGGTGCATGACCTGCTGTAGGCAAGCCAAGGCGCCCAGCAGCTCCACGCTGTCCCTTGCAAACGTCACACCAGTCCTGGTGTTCTGGCTGTGAATACATCCTATCTATACTTGTGGAGAGACCACACCAGAGCGATTTTTCCTGTAGGCACTGATCGAAAGCCATGTGCTACACTCTCCCTGCACAGGGTCAGCCAACACTCCTGGCAGCAAAACCAGCAGGGAGCTCGAGGGTTTGGGGCCAGACTTGGGCTTCTGCTCCCCTTCCCTTCCGAGGACTGCTCAGCCCAACCTGCAGTGGCTCAGAGCACTGTGAGAGACAATGCATCTTTGAGGTTACAACAAAAAGAGGTTTTCTTGAGTCTTGCCTTACCCTCCACTGATTTGCACTCAGGGAATACTCTCATCATAATATACTGCGATTAATGCACAGCTCGCTCCTCATCAGGTTCCCCAGCAGTCCTTAGCAGTACCGGGGTAAAAGCCTCTAGGATTTCAGGTTCTCTGATTTTATTAAACCAAGGCTGCTTTACTTTGTCCCACAACAAAGTCTGCTTTGTGTGGGCCCTCCTGTTCTGCCAGGGCAGAGTAAAGGAGTCCCATTGTGAATGGAGTCAGGCACTCCGTGTAACGAGAAGGCCCCGTCCTCATCCCAGCTCAGGAGGAGTCATTTGTGACCTGAAAGCAGCAGTCACACACCCAGAAATGCATTGCACCATGTACTGGTGTTACATGAATGAAACAGGTGTGTATTAGTGGTTTCACATCCGATGTGACAAACAGATTTCATTTTTACTTCCTCTCTGTTGCTAATAGTCATTAACTCCCTGCTAATGGCTGAGAGCAGAGTGGAATTTTTGCTTCTGAGTCAGTCCCAGATGTGAACCTCTGTGCAGCACTGTTGTGGAGCTGTCGTGGAGGTGCTTCCCTATTGTTATGTTGAAAGGGTAGGAAATGGTTTTAAGTTGAGGGAGGGCAGATTGAGGTTGGATGTCAGGGGGAAGTTCTTGACAGAGAGAGTGGTGAGAAGCTGGAACAGCTGCCCAGAGAGGCTGTGATGCCCCGTCCATCCCTGGAGGTGTTCAAGGCCAGGTTGGATGGGGCCCTGGGCAGCCTGGGCTGCTGTGAAATGTGGAGGTTGGTGGCCCTGTGTGTGGCAGGGGGTTGGAGCTTCGTGATCCTTGAAGTCCCTTCCAACCCTGGCCATTCTGTGATTCTGTGTTTCTGTGTTATACTGTTTGTGTTCCACTGGTGCTTCACAGCCCAGCGATGATCCCCAAGCTCCCCAAGTACAGCTGCAGAATAGGAAGATGGTTATTATCCTGCAAACAAAACACCTGTTTTGACTCAGATCCGAGTTCAGATTTGTGCTTGGTCCTAATCAGTACGTGGCCTTGGAGAAGTTGCTCTTCCCTGAAGTGAATTGGTTTCTGCAGTCATGAAACTGCAGTGAAAAGGCTCAGCAAAGATTCTGCAGTGCCGCCCTCATCATGCTCAGTGCCCACAGCCACAGGGCTCCCCTTCTGCTGCTTCTGTATAAAGTCTGTAACCTATTCTTACTGACCTCCAAGGTGGAAACCTTGCAGCATCCCATGCAACCTATGGTGTTCTTCTCTAGCCATTCCATTAGGTGTTTTTTTTTTCTTCCAAAATGCTAACTGGAGTTTCTCTTGCTGCAAAACAAGTCCATTACCAGCAGCTTTGTCCACTGTAAATGTGGGAGTCTTGAAAACTCACAAAATGCTGCATTTAATAGTACAGAGCACCTTACTGTAACAAAGATGAGCAATACCTGGCCCATACACAGCTTTCCTCCTCTGTGCAGGGACTTGCTGGCACTTTCCCTGGTCTTCCTCTTTTTACAAATTTGTTTTTAGCAAGATTTTTTCTGCCTTTATGGTTCTTGGTGGATGCATTTCATGTTTAACTTTAAGCTTTCTGACTTTACATGTTTGCATTCTTCCTTGGCCTGCGTCTAATTCAGTTCCACTTTCTGTGCACTTCCTTGTTGTATCTGAGGCCTTTCAGTGAGACTCAGCCCTTTTCTTGCTCTCTGCCTCAGTGTCATAGATCTTCTGATATAGCAGTTATTCTCTTACTTCACTTCCAGTTTTCCATTTCCAGCTCTTCTGAACCTTTTTCCCTTACCAGCAATATGAAATCTTACCTGCCAGTTCACTGAGGTCCATTTTGGTTTTATTTTGCTGTTTTTCCTTTAAACCCATCTTTGTTCCACCAAGTTACTTTTCATCCTCACGTTTTCCATTCTCTGTTGTTTGTAATAAGATACTGAAAATGGATTCAAGTTCAATTCTTCCATATCAGAGTGGAAAACATCACTGGTGTCTTTAAAATTGTACAGAGTGTCTGTGTCCCTCTATCCTGGCATGTGAAATCCCTTGGTTCAACCAAGTCCCATCCTTTGGAAATTTCCTCTGGGGTCTCTCAGAAAAAAAAAAAAAAAAAAAAAAAGCCTTTAACAGATTCTCTTTGGTGATCTGAAGCAGTCCCACTATATTTTTCTCTGAAGTGCTTTGAAATCTTTAGGGTAGGAGGTATAACCTTGCTTTGAGGTTATATGGTCACACTGGAAGGCGAACTTAAACATAACAGCTTTAAACATTGGTGTTTGAGATGGCAGCGCTCAGGCTATAAGCAGTGATTCACCGGGCTCTGAAAGCTGCACTGTTCTGCATCCTTCTGCTTGCAGGGACTGGTGGTCAGAGATGTCTCTTCGCTCTGTTTTCAGTCCTCTGGGCACACCACGTGTGACACGGAGCATCCTGTGGAGAACACCCTCTGGACAGCAGCACTGCTTCCTCCTGCTGTCAGCTCATTACAGGGAGGCTGCGGAGCGTTTTCTCTTTACTGTTGCCTGATAGCATTTCCGATTGCTGATCCTTCTCCTTCCGGCTCCCAGGATGGCTTTAGCCACTGAAACCAAACGGAGGGCTTGGTTCCACCTTTCCATGCACACACATCCCAGCATCCTGCGAGAACTGACAGTATGCCAATCCTATTCAATCTGTTTTATCTTCTGCATTTATCTCTCACTGCACTGGATTTCAAAACAACGTGCTGTGTGAAGATCTGATTTTTTGCAGTTGTAATGCAGCGTATCTAATGAAGATGACAGTAATAAAAACAAAAACAACTGTTGCTTGCTAGCTCAGCGACATGGTAGTCACTTCCCTCTTTTGTATGGATATGGAGTCTCTTTCCTGTGTATGTATTTTATTGGATGAACTTTAGCCACAAGTGTAAATCCTGAGCAACGTGTTCAAAACTGCTCAAATGAGCCAACAGCACAGCTTCCATTCAAATCAAAATTAATACAACCTTTAGACACCGGAGGTGGTACTTCTGAGAGGATGCAATGTAATTAAAGGTGTGAAGTCATTGACTGTGAAGGATATTGAACCAGCAGGTGATCTTATCAGTCAGGGGTGGTGCAACCAGAGATATCAGTAGCCAAGGATTAGCATTGGTAATCATGGCTGAAAGTGTAAATAACAGTTTATAGTTGAGATAAGCTGACTGTGTGTGTCTGTCCCTCATTGTTCTGAGTTTGATGGCATCCTGCCTTTCTCTTATTTAGTTTGAAGCTGGGGAAGAAAAAATCTAATGGCGAGCCAGTAAAGCTTATTGGAAGTTCAGTTATGTTGTATACTCACATGCCTTTTTTTCCTTTTAGCTCTCTGTCCTAATGTCATAAATCAGCGGCACTTGAGAACTCTGAATTATCTCTTTTACAAGAGGTTTGTGGAGGTATGTTTCTGTATTGTGTGGCATGGCTGTGGATGAGTTTTTATTTGTTTCCGCATTCTGAATGACTGGTATCACAGAAATACATGTATATATATCTATATGCTGTATGTGAACAAGCTCCTGTGGTAGTTACCATGTAGGCGTGCTGGGTGTGCTGCTGGACCTGTGCATTCTGTTAGAGAAAAGCTGCTGTGTCCATTCATATTCCAATGAGCAGTAGTGGTAATTACACAGATCTGGGTCCTTGTTCACCTGTGTCCTCAGCAGTGCCCTGGGACACATGTACATCAGCACATAGCTGGTAAGGGGGGACTCTCCACTGGTCTGGTTTCTCTCAACCATCACAAACAGACTGGAGAAATACTGCATAGAGAAGACTTCATCTTTTATTTTCTGAATTTAAGAGCACCGCTGTGTAAGCACTCTGCATTGCTCTGTTCCTTGTAGTCACTTCTTTGTTACTGGTGGCCCGCCTGTGACAGGTTCAGTCCCAAGCCTGCCACAGACAGTTTTTGTGCTAGCAGCCCTGTTACTACTGAGCCAAATGGGAGTGCTTTCAGCTCCTGAATGACTGTCTGAACTAACTGTACTATTGCCCAACTTCCGAGTCCTCTTTGCAAGCACACTGTTACATGTCCTGGCACTGAGGGCTCCTAAAAACAGGAAGATGCCATTAATTCTTTCTGAGGAGCATTTTCCAGGAGGCAGCCTGGAGTTTGACTTGCAGTTAATTGCAGAATTGCTTGACAGTGCTTTCTTCTCCCCTCTCATGAGTGTGCTGAGCCAAGTCACTGCCCTTTGAATCACAGAATCACACACAGAATGGCCCGGGTTGGAAGGGACCATCATGAATCTCCAACCCCCTGCCACACGTAGGGCCATCAACCTCCACATTTCACAGCAGCCCAGGCTGCCCAGGGCCCCATCCAACCTGGCCTTGAACACCTCCAGGGATGGATGGGGCATCACAGCCTCTCTGGGCAGCTGTTCCAGCACCTCACCACTCTCTCTGTCAAGAACTTCCCCCTGACATCCAACCTCAATCTTCCCTCCCTCAACTTAAAACCATTTCCCCTTGTCCTGCTGTTATCCACCCTTTCCAAGAGTTTATAGGCTCCCTTTAGGCATTGGAAGGCTGCAGTGAAGTCACCCCACAGACTTCTTTTCTCCAGGCTGAACAAGCCCAGCTCCCTCATCCTGTCTGATCATCTTTGTGGCCCTCCTCTGCACCCTCTCCGACAGCTCTGTCTTTCTTTGGATGCACACTGCGGTGGGAAGCTCATTTCCCTTCTTGTTAACTGTTTTGGTGCTTTTCTCGATTTTCTGGCATTCCCCATCACCCTGGGCCTGGCAGATTGTCTCAGCTGAGAATCAGTTTTGTTTGCTTCTTCTTCTTTCATGGCGTGGTATTTCACCAGTTGCAGTTCGTAGAGGACTTCTTCCCTGTGGTTGCAGGAAGCTCTTTAGCAGCGATTTCAGCGGCCCCGCACGTTGTTCCCAATTGATCCAGTCTTCAGAGATCCACTTTGCAGGAAATGAGACACCTTCTCCAGAAGTGCTTTGTCTTTTTTTTCAAAAGAGGATTCGTTTGAAGTTTGCTTTGAAAGGGAAGATGTGGTCAAGTGGTGGTCGTCTGATGACACTGCTCTGGCACAGGCAGTTCTGCTTCAGGCCCTCCTGATCCAGAAGTAAGGCTGTGATTCCTGCCTAGCAGAAGAACTGACACAGACCTGGGGAGGCATGGGCCATTCTGCATCCTTCATCACAAGGCTGTGGTGTTGGACAGTGTCATTCTAGGGAGCATTCACTGTGAAAGAGGCGAAAGCATTTGTCCAGGTGTATTTATTTAGCAGAGTGAAATGGATTCTTTATCTGGTGTTCTGCTCTCCCTGGCCTTCCATTTCCTTTGTTTTGCAGTATATGCTTGATTTAAAGTATCCAAGCTGGCCAGTGACTTCAATTAAGGTACATTTGGCAGCTGTTTCTGGACACCATCCCTTCTGAGAGCTCTTCGGTGTTCTGTTTACCATTCTCAGCTGTGTACGAGGTCTAGTCAAATGGCTCCTTCATCTCACTAGTATTTAGATTACATGCTTGTATATCTCCAAGGTGTTTTCTGTGAGGCTCTTACTCCCTGTTTGCTCTCTACCTTTCCATAGAAGTGGCACTAGTAGTCACTGTTACTCTGCCAGAAGCTGGGGGTGAGGCTCTGGCATCCATGGCAGATCAGTCTCTTGCAGCCTGCTTTCTTGGCAGAGTGGAGAACAGCTCCTGTCCCAAGTTTCTCCCAAAGTTGGCTCTGAATTACATTTGAATGGGAATTTTAGCTTATCGGTTTCCTTTCCCAGGCCTCATGATTTCAGAGGATTTTTCATGACTTGGCTGTGGAGAAGAGTCTGTCCTTTCGTATTCTGGAGGCTCAGCATTGCAGATAATCCCTGAGATCATTTCCGTACTGCAGCCCATGGGGACGCTTTCTGTCAGGCTGTGCCACAGAGGGGAACATTCTATGGACACACTGCACACCTCCTGAGGAAAAGGCAGCAGCAACAATCCACGTGTTCCACCACACTATGGCCCGTTTCAGCTTTGCTCAGTGATGCTTGGTTGTTGCAGGAGCACCACTCGAGTAAAGGTGATTGCTTTTATAAGTGAGTCCCAGCTCTGGGTAGTGAGGAGTGCTTGAAGCACTGCTGGGTGAGGAGCTGTGTCGCCCATGTGCTTTGATCAGATTGGGGCTTTTGTCTTTTGTGATGTAGCTGCCCAAATTACACGGTCTGGGCTGTGTTTTTCTGCCATTCTCCGGCTGGTGACATATGAGAAGCACAGGTTTCCCATGCATTCCTGTATGCATTCCTCAATTGATGGCAGTGTTTAGGATGGTGTGTTAAATTTCATCTTGTTGCATGTAGCATTCTCCTCTTTGTACAATAGCTCAGGAGTCATTTTGTCTTTTCAGAAAACCATGACTCAGGAGAATTGGACAGATCACGTCCAGGTGAGTATGGATTTCTCTCTCCCATTTTCTCAGGCTATTTGGCTGGGGGCTATTTTAAGGGGTTCAGAATAGACAACCAAATATTGGAGCCCAACTATTAGAGTTTTACACTTTGTGTAAAACCTCAGACAGCAAAATAGAGGGTGCAGGGAAGAGCAAGAAAGAAAAACTATATTTGAATTCCTGTGAGACTTTAAACAATCCTGGTTTAACTTTAGCTTTTGGATGATGTTATCAAATGCATTCTTTTGCTTCCTGGTGCTTATTTGTACAAATAATGAGGATGCTTAATTATGAGGAGGAAGAGAAGAAATTTTCTTCAGGCAGCTGGCAAACTGTGTGAGTAAAACCAAACAAATGTCAGACTGGCCACTGAACAGCCCACTTGGAATAACTCCCAGCAGGTTCATGTGTGGCTGTTAGGCACTGTGACTTCTACATCTTGTGCTCGGACATGAGCAGTTTTAATAACGCAGGAAAAAGTATTTTGTTTTTTCTTGATGTACAACGGGAGAGCTCAGGCAACTGCGTTTTGGCCTGAAACTGCAATAAATACATAATAGGACAATGAGATACTGGGAAATTCTATGGTGATACACCATTAGTGACAATGTATACACCCAGGCATGTGAGATGTTGTGCACTATCTGTACACACCAGATTTGGGTGCACTTTCAACATGAGATGTTTCTTCTCCCTTCCGTGAGGTAGAAGGAAAAGGGACAGTGCCAATTCATGAGGAAGGGTTTCTTCAGACAGATGGTTGATAAGATGGCCAGCATCCCTTCGTGGTAATTGTGAAACCTACTCTGTGTCTTTCTGAGCTGGATATTTAACTTCCACGTGTAGCATATTGTACCCTTGCAAGAGGCCAGACTTTGTGAGGGAAGATTTGGTCTTGTTTCTTGATCTCAGTGATCTTTTCAGCATATTTGTGGTTTTCCTTTGATTCCCACAGGCTTGAAGGCCAACACAAGCGCTGGCTTCTTGCTGGATCAGGACCTGAGATGGGATTGGACATGAGGGTGTAGCAGACTTCATGTCACAGCTTTGGTGCATGCAGTGAAGGAGTTTTTGCCAGTGCCATGGTGTGGATAGTGGGAAAAACCTCTAATTAACATACACAGTTACAGACCATGTCAGTCATCTGTAGCGATGGGATGCATGGCAATAGATGCTCAGGAAAGTTTGGTGGCTGGTGGGAGCTCAGCGGGATGATGGACTATGGCAGGAGATCATCTTTGCTTTCTCCAACCAATGCAAACACTGTGTTTCCTGACTGCTACAGCTTACCCAGTTTTGATAGCTGTGTAATTATCACATGGGTAGTGCTTAAACTTGCCTGTTATCAGTCCTAGCTCTTCTTGCTATCAGAGATTACTGTCTTTGGCATCGCATTAAAGCAATCAGATCCTGTACCTGTGCATCTGGAGGAAACTGAAATAACTGCATGTGCAGCTAAGCTGCTGCTCCACGCTGCTAGCAGCATGGCTGCTTCAAGGAGAAGAAAAGGAAAATCTCTGGACATGCTTTGTTTACCAGTGCAAAACTCAAGGCTGACTGTAACTGTTTTTTTGCAAGATTGGGCTTTACCTGAGGGAAAAAGTGTACTTCTCACTCGGAATTTCATTAATGACTTGGCATGTTTTGACCAAACAACAACAACAAAAGTCTGTTAGGCAGTGCCATGTGGGGCTGGCAATAGCTGCGGTTGGTGTTGTGTGTTCCATCTGTGCATGTAGTTCAGGCTCACTGCAAGTTTTGGTGTTTGGAGCTCTGCCTGGTGATGCAGCGCTGAGTGGGAAGCAGGGGGAGGGATGCAGAGTGACTTCTGGGTCCTCTGGGGCAGTGGGAACCAAAACTCCCAGAAAACTCCATGATTGACAACAGCCAGAACCTTTGTATAGTATTTTTTTTTCTGTTTTAAGTCAAAAGATGCTGAAAGTTTCCATGGGTTTAAAGCCTTTTTTTTTTTTTTTTTTTTTTGGTTAAATTCTGTGCTGCATCCATAACAAAAGTCTTAAATTATGCAGATATCAAGAGCCCTGGTGCAGCCCCCCTTATTCACTGGGGCTGACCACATTCGGTATGGCGTGTGTGGTGTTTCTTTCTGTTCACCCAAAGCAGTACAAGTGCAGAATTTTCCTGTTCCCACCCTGTAGGATGAACGAAGGTGTAAAGCTGACTGCTCCTACAAAAGGCAGAAGCCCTGTAGTTAATCATGGGGCCAACAGAACCTGTTCTCAGCCCTGTAGGAAACTGGTTTTGCCCTCTCCTGCCTGCCGTGCTGGCCAGGCTGCGGCTGAGCAGGCAGGGATGGCAGCCGTGGGCAGGCAGGGGCTGGAGGGAAAGCAAAGGAATCAAAACGTCTTCATCCCGTAGGGAAAGTGCCCTCATCAACCGCCTGTTGGCAAGCCCTGCCAGCCCAGGAGGAGAGCTACGCTTTGTGTGTCTTCTCCAAGCACAGATACCTCGGGGCACAGGGAGGGGAAGAGCACTCTTCTTGCACAGTGCCAGCTGTGCTGCTCTGCATTTGCTCGCCTAACTGAGCCTGTGAGCCGCGTGGAAACACGCAGGGAGAGTGCCTGTCCTCACAAGCACAGAGGAAGGTGTGTAGGGTACTGATGGTAGATATGCAGGAGAAAAACAGGCAGGGCATGAGCCAGCTGTCTGCTTTGCTGTGTGCCCTTCTTCTCCCATTTTTGCATGTTTAATGTTTTTCATAGCCTTAGCGAGCTGCATAAGGTTAATAGAATTGGGTACAAAAACTGCAGACCAACTGGTGCGATGCTGATATTGAGGAGCAGTCTGCCTGCCAGGGAAATCCTGCCAGGAAGAACCACTCTGAGACTAAAAAGGGTGGTAGGCATTTTTTGTGGAATTACTGAGTTGGAAGGGACCCTTACAGCCATCAGGTCCCACTCCCTGCAGTGCACAGGGACACCCACAGCTCCAGCAGTGCTCAGAGCCCCAACAGCCTGACCTTGGCTGTCTGCAGGGATGAGGCACCACCGCCTCTCTGTGCAACCTGTGCAGTGCCTCACCGCCCTGAGCGTAAAAAAAGCTTCTCCCTTATGTTCAGTCTCAATCTCCCCTCCTTTAGTTTGAAGCCATTTCCCCTTGTCCTATCATAACAGCCCCTGCTGAAGAGTCTGTCCCCTCCCTTCTCACAGCCCTGTAGGTACTGATAGGCTGCCCTCAGCTCTCCCCACAGCTTTCTCTTCTCCAGGCTGCGCAGCCCCAACTCTCAGCTTGTCCTCACAGGGAGGTGTTCCATCCCTGCCATCATTTTTGTGGCCCTCCAACAGCTCTGTGTCTCTCCTGCACTGAGCACTCCCCACCGGGACGCAGTGCTCCAGGTGAGGTGTCACAGCACAGAGCAGAGGGGCAGATCCCCTCCCTGCCCTGCTGGCACGTGGCTTTGGATCCAGCCCAGGGTACGGCTGGCTCTCTGGGCTGCAAGGGCACATTGCTAGCTCATGTCCAGCTGCTGTCCAGCAGTATCACCAGGTCTTTTTTGGCAGGACTGTGCTGTGTCCTTACATCCTCCAGCTTGCACTGATAGCTGAGGTGCCAGACCTGGTACTTAGAACCCCATGAGGTTCTCCTGGGCCCACGGCTCAGCCTGAATGGGTCCCTCTGGATGGCATCCCATCCCTCGGGTGTGTAGAACGCACCTCACAGCTTGGTGTCATCTGCAAACTGCTGAGGGTGCATCAACCCACTGATGAAGATGTTAAGGAGCACCGGTCCCAGCACTGACCCCTGTGGGACACCACTTATCTCTGAGCTCCATCTGGACACCGAGTCTTGCTTTTTTTATCATCTGCCAAGCTTTTAAAAAGTGAGCACACATAGACCAGTGACGTGGGTGAGGGACGCAGGGAAGCGACTCAGCTTGCTAATGGCACATCTCACTAGTTTAGCTGTCAGACAGAATCTGACTGATGCAATGCTGGTGACACAGCAGGGCACCTACTGGAGAGCACTCTGTCCATTCTGAGTGGCTGCTGGGGGCCAAGGGCATCTCACACTGCACCCATCACCTGGCTTTGGTGCTCTGAAGATCTCTGGTTAAAGCAGCAGCGGGAGGGTCGGGTACTTTGCTGCACCTCTCAGGATGCAGTGTTCCCAGGGATGCTTCTGGGGTGATCTTGCAGTTGTGCCCATCCAGTGCCACAGTGCTCCTTTCGTGTAAAGTCATCCACAACCCTTCAGATCCAGTCTGGTCTGTGGAGCAGGAACTGAGAGCTGCCAGGGAAGCTCAGGTCCTGATACACCCACAGGTGACACTCTTGTATTGGCAAGGAAAGGCTGGGATATCCGAGTTGGGTACAGGGGAATGATGGAATACTGTGGGTGTTTTCTGAACAATTAGATCCCAGAAAGCACATGCACGCTTGGCAATTCTAACATCTGGAGTATTTTTGCAGGAAATCATTCAACTGCAGCAGAACTAACCAGTTAGAACAGTTTGAAATGTTATTTCAAGGTACTTTAATCTGGGAACTATATGTATGTTTGCATGGACTTCTGCTGTGAAATTCCTTTTCCCATGGAGCAGAGCGGGGTGACAGAGAACAGCAAAATGACTCTTAATTTGGGGCAATAACTAGAATATGGTGTTGAACAAAGTTAAAACCAGTTTGTTTATTTAGGACTGTGAGCGTATAATTACTTATTTTGCAAGATCTCTGGGACAGTGAAGTGGTAGATATGGTGATGTTGAGCCAAAGGTCTTTTGGTGGCTAAATCAAAAAGCTTCCCACGGTCGTTTTTGTGCTACTGTTTGCACAGGGGAAACTGTCCATTTATTCCTCATATTTTAAATCCTAACCCGTTCCAAAAGGAGCACTCAGAAAAAATGCTGGTGTTTGAAACAACGCTCCATGTTCTTCAGGCATTCACTGTGAGCGTGGCTCAGCGTTCATCCGTTCATCCATCTGCCTGTCCATCTGTCTGTCCAACCCTTTTGCCAACAAGTTGTTGGCACCAATCTGTCCTTCACGTGGCATGTGTGAATTGGGAGAAGGGCACCTGGAAAAGCAGCCCCTGTAGTGCAGTCTCCATCGTGCTCTGGTCTTGCATGAGATCAGAGCAGATGAGCTGTGCAGCTGTTCCCCGTGTGCGCGCTGGGAGAGGCTGCAGCAAATCTCCTTCTCCAGCTGTGACAATGAGATAACTTATTTATTTTCAAATTTCTGACCATGCAAATCAAACCCTGTGAGCTCATAAGTCTTGTTGTCTGGGTGGCTGGGGGTGAGATGCTGGTAATTCAGAGCAAATGTATAACGTGAGTTCCACTAACATTCTAGGGATGTTATTCTACATTACAGCCAGTATGTAGAGATCTGCCAAGCAGCAGACGTAAAAGTAAAGCGCCTTCCTTTATGCATGATACATTTGAAAAGCTTTTGCAATTTCTGGTCTTTAGTAGGTATAAGTTATCTTACACTACAGCAAGGAATTGATGGAGTCTTACTTATTTTGGCAGTTAAATAAACAGAAAAATCTAAATGGCAAACATCCTCAGTGACACCAAGATCTAATGCAGTGTCTCTTGACAGGACCATTTTGACCCTGATTAAAATGTAACCACCTATGGAATAAAATGTAAGAGCTGTTATGCTCACAAAAGTGATTTCGAGGGGTATTTAAATAGCAGAATGCAATTACTCTTTTTTTTTTTTTAAGTTCTTGTGGCCAGAACACCTGGCCAATAATCCTTCTCTGGGGAATCTTTAATAAGAACAAGAGGTCAGAAAGGCCTCTTTGCAAATAGCCATATCTGGTGTCTTTCCCTAGGAGCCCTGAGCTGAGGCAAACTTTTAAATTGGCTGGAGATTGTTTTGAGTACTGCAGTGTCCCCGTAGTGTAAGTAACTTAATATCTGTAGGGAATTAGGCAATCTCTGCAGTGCAAACGGGAATTATATTCAGGAGGTGATTAATAAACGATGTGTTTTGCAGTGTAAGTCTGCCTGTCAAATTACCTTTCACTCTCTTTGAGCGGACTGTTTATTCAGGATGTAATGGATTTCATCACTCAGACGTTAAATCTACACTGGCTGTTTTCCTGGAAGGTAGAAACCAGAAGGAGTTCAGCCAGGCGCCGTGTGGCGGCCCTCAGTAGAGCGTATGGCCTCTTTGCCTGCGGGCACAGAGCTGGTGGGTGATTGGTTTGGCTCCTGGCCCTACAGCCGTGGGGGGAATCAGTGCTCAGGAACTGCTCAGAGCTCTGCCCTGTGCTGGGCTCAGGTGCTGTCCCTGGGGTCCCTGGAGTGAAGCTTTCTATCTGTTGAAACCTTCCCACATGCTGCTCTCATTGCTCTTCCCATTCCTCTTGCTGCAATTTGTCCCCTGCTCAGAGGACGGTCACCAGCTCAGTGATGGTGGGAATGTTTCCATTCTTGATCCTGGCAACCAACTCCTCTGCTTCTGCCCCAGCCCTTTTTCTGTACGTTTACTGCTCTTATCAGAGGTCTGTGGAGAGACCATAGAGCCACAACATGATGTAAGAGAATATTGTACCTAGGGGGATAGTAAAGCATGGAGAAATTGGGCAGTGCAAGTAGCAGGCAATGTAAGGATTTCCTTCTATTTTTCAGTTCAGTTTGTAAGTGGCGCTGTGCACTTATTGACAGCTGGAACACCAGCAGGGCTGATGCAGAAAACAGGGACATCCGTGGATGTGTCTGGAAAAGCATAGCGTGATTCTTCAGTTACATTCTGCTTTCTGCATGGAGAGCAGTAAAATATGTGTCTCTACTAATGAAGTTAGCACTGTTGTTCTAAAAGAAATGGGAACTTCTCATTTAACAAACTACAGCTGTTATGGGGGAAATACATGGGAAAGGCCAAAGATGCTGTGCCTTCCGTACCTTCCTATCTAGAGGAACGTTAGCAAAGTTCGATATATATATGCTTGAAAATAAAGACCTGTGTGTTACCTCCTGCACATCTCAGAGAGGATTGCTATGTGTCAGACCTGGAGGGCAGCTGTGCCTAATAACCCTTATCATTGTTTTATTTATAATCCAGCTATTTCTAGATAAATTGTGGTCAAGCACAATCATACAGATGTATTTTATGTGAATTTTATGTGGAATTTTATGTTAGGTGCAAATGAGCCTTGGATAATGGCAGTTTTTTTCCATGGTGTCCATGAAAGTGTCAAAAAGATAAGACAAAGTCCACTGCAAGTTTTTCTGAAGGGGTAGGAGATGTGTTTGTTCAATAACCTTGGAAAATCAGCTCACATTTGCTTAAATAAGAGTCTACAAGGGCCAAGCTCTGGGAATTCAGCAGAGGCTTGTGGGATCTGAGTGTCCATCTCCTGCTTCAGTGAGCTGTTGGTAAGGAATTATTCTGAGAGCCCAGCACCTCCGTTGTAAAAAGTGTGTCCAAATAGCCTTTATGTACACACACAGCACCAGAGACTGAAGAGAAGGGAACTGGAGAGAACCCTGGGGAAAAAAATTACTCTTAGAATTGTTTCAGTATGTTAGAGATGCTTTCTGACCTTAAAACTCCTGCAGCCAGACAGCACTAGCTTGCTGCTAAGCAGCATAATAACATTTCTGTCACTGGCATGCATTCATTCAAAAGCACAGCTTCATCAGAAAGAGATTTGGTATGGTATAAAAAAGAGGGTAATTGGCTTATGGCTGTAGGTTGAAAGGTCAGCGCTACATTAAAGAGTGAGACCTTCAGCAAGCTGTTAGACTCAACCGATAGGCCCTGGTGGGATGCTTAATTCAACCAAATTGGAAAAACATTGCTTTTGTGGGTAATGCAGGAAGTACTGTCATTCAGAACTTTATAGGAACGTGTGGGACATCGAGGTGCTTGAAAGCTACATCAGGAGTCTGTGGTGGTAGTTTCCTGGATGCCTTTTACTGACTCCAAACTGCATCAGATGTAGGGATTTGTGCCACAAAGAAAAAGTAAGGACAGTGTCACTGTCTAGAGCTTCAAGCAAACAAATATCCTTGTTCTTGCTGCTCTAGTGCAAAGGGAATTTTATGAGGAGTGCTAGCAGTGGCTCCTCCAGCAGAAACAGGCAAAGAAGAGGACGAGACATTGAGCTTTCTGCTTCCTATGGTAGCACAGGAAGACAGACTGCCCATTTGCCAAAGCTTTGCACATATTCACACACAGCACAGGTCCACTCCCATGTTCTTATCCAGCCAACAGTAAAGCTACCCGGTCATTCAATAATCATCCCAGCTTATTTAGAGAACCCTGTAATCGATCGGTGCCTGCCTGAGTGCTCCCACAGGTAGATACCAGGCTGTAAAGGCCTGTGCAAATCAGCTGCCTCTCACAAAGATGGCTGGGCCATTTGCAATTGATAGTTTGGCTGTCTTGCACTTCTAGGCAAGATTAGTTCACCAGTTCCCTGCCAAGAGGGGAACCACATAAACAGAGGCTTGTTTGAGAAGGAAAAAGGCTCCTCTGGATGGAGAAGTCATGTAAATAGGAAGAAACAGGAAACTAATCTTCCCTTGTTCTCTCTGAAAGAATGTGTATCTCTGAGGAATGTTGTAATTATGGATTTAGGAAATCAGTCCAATTTGCCGGGGTGTGAATTTCAGAGTTCATTCAGTCAACCCTCTCAAGTATTTCTCCTTCAGAACAAAAAATCACTGGGAGTGTAAATGCACCAAAAGAGATTAAAGGAGAGGAAAAGCCTCTGCCAAGCTTTCCTTTTGGTAAAGATCCCACAGAGATACCTTTATTGCGTTGGCTCTGAGCCAGGTGGGGTTTGCAATGGGTAAAATAAGTGGTAACCCACGTTTTTCTTGCGGGTGTCTATTTATCATCGGCCAAGGATGGCAGGAGTGAGGGCTCCCAAACAAATATTTCCAACGCCAACTTCTCGCTTATTCGCCTGGATTTCCTCAATACAGAATGCCCCCTGTTACAGGCCTTCTCACTGAGGCAGTGATGCAGCTGAGAACCTGCAGCTCTTTGATGACCTGTCTTTCATGGAGCTGTTTCCACATGAGAAGTGCAGCTCAGAGGGGCATTGCCAGGCATTAGGGCTGCATCCAGACAGCGTGGTATGGAAGGAGCCCTATGGGAGGCTGAGGCAGGAAAAAGTATTGGGGGATTCCTGTTTTGTTGTTTGCCTTCGTAACAGCATTTGGACCTGAGCAGAGAGATTGGAGTAGGAAGAGAAGGAGAAAGAGGTTTGCAAGGCTCTTCCCTTACCAACAGGTTCTGCTGAGTCCGCGTTGGCTGTGTGGAGCTGACCTGGGCACCAGCAATGAATCCTCCTGCCCTGCTGGGAACCAACAGAATTCCACCTCTCCTTACAAAGGAGTTTATGAATTCTCATTACGCATGTGACTGTGCATGGGAACACTTAATTGAGCGATTGGTTAGGTTAATTGATATACTGGTTTAGCTTGTTAGGGTTAATATTATGGTTTTCCAAGACAAATGGGAAGGCGTCGTGGTGGCTTCAGTTGCTCTGCATCCTGATAAACTGATTAAGCGTAATGCTGAGCCTCACAGCAGAGGAGACACAGCGACAGTGGTTTTGTTCCTGCAGGCTCTTCCTCTTGGCACATCTGCAGCTCTCGCAGTCCTGCAGTGAAGCAGTGCTTTACTCTCTGTTCTCATCCCCACAACACTGTTGTTCTCTGGCAGTGTGTGGCTGTCGCTGCAGTCCTTGCTGTGCTTTTGTAGCTGGAGTGGAGCTCCTGCAGACAGATCCTGTGGTGTGAGTGGATGTCAGACACTTCTGCTAAGTTGCATTTTGAAATAATCACATTCTGATAGCGATCCTTCAGGCGGCCTCAGACTTCTGCTAGGTCATAGTTTAACAGGAAGCGCCATATTTTCCTTGCGCAGGATTTCATGCTTCAAGACGCAAAATAAAATAGAGTTATGTTATGGTGACATTTGTAGAAAGTTTATGAAAGTGCTTGGCAAGTATATGAACCCTCTTAGGCTTGAGGGAACAGGGGAGTGTTGTTGGATCGTAAGAAGATCAGGCTGGGTGAACTCCAGTAGCAGCGTAGGTCACAGTGTGCAATGTATGGTGGGAGCCCTCGCTTTCTTAAACTGGGGAGCAATTGGCTGTTTGCCACCGTGACACTTTGTTCGTGTGTGTGTGACAGGATGACAAAAGTCTGATAGATAAACGCTACTTCAGAATACACTGGGAAGATAAGGGATGCCAGTTTGTCTTCAATGCACTGTTATTGGTCTCAGACAAAGCATCTACTGTGATAAGTAACATATTACTTTGCACTCTGAAAGAGCTTGGCCCATTTCCCCATCCTCATTCATCTTCAGTCTTGCCAAGTGCTGGAATCTTCCCAGAAAATATCTCCAGCCTGCCATCGTGGGACCAAGAGGTGTGAGAAATCTGGAAGCATATAAAAACTGAGCAGCTTATTTATTCGGAGCAAGTCCATGGTCCTTTGCTGATCCCTGTGATGAATAATATTCAGCAATCTGGGGGCCAGGGTTAGATTAGAATTCAGAAGATGCCTCTGCAGCAGTAGTGAAAAAGAATTTTCAGTCCATTTGTTAAGAAATTGTATTCATTTTGGATTTTTAAGGATGCC
Source organism: Lagopus leucura (assembly GCF_019238085.1). Lineage (NCBI taxonomy): Eukaryota > Metazoa > Chordata > Aves > Galliformes > Phasianidae > Lagopus > Lagopus leucura. The sequence continues at coordinate 9,513,089 of NW_024962275.1, read as the reverse complement.
ATGTAATTATTTCTTTCTTCAAATAACTGACCCTGTCTGAATAGGGTTAGTTTGGCTCTACAGCGCATAAGGACATATGTCTGCAGCATTCCCTGAGCAAGTAGTAGAGGGGGGGATAAGTACTGCAGGTGAACGCATCCAGATTTTGTGCATCCATATACCCGGAACTGTTGTGGGTTGTAGATAAGGAACGTGAGTTAATTATGGGTTAAAAAGACAGAAGTTCTGATGTTCCCTCTATGAAAGTCCCTCAAAGTGTCAGGCTGTACCTATGCTACTGAACAGAAGAGGACCATGAAGTGATCCCTGGCCCAGCCCAGGAGTCACTGGCCAACACATCCACCTGGCTTGGGCTGCCTTCCCTCCTGCGAGGTCTGGCTGACACAGACAGTGACATGAATGGAGGGACAGATGCATAAGCATGGAGGAATGGAATTGTTTGCTAATGTCATTCTGCAGGCCCAGCAGTGGCGGCTGGTCAGACAGTAAGAGCAGATTTTTCAGAGCAGCACTGAAGAGGCTGTGTCCATATGCTGGAGGGCATCAGTGAGGATTCAGCCCCAGTGCTGTGTGTTAGTCTTACGCATGTATCATGATGCTCTCTTTCCCAAATCTCCTGGCATCCTGAAACAGCTGGGGGATTGTGGGGCAGACCTTTCCTTGGGCATACTGGGAGCACTTTGTAGAGCATTACCCTTTTGCTGTATACCTGTGTTCTGGTTGGCTACTAGAGCTGCGATGTTTGGGTCAGATTCAGGGGAGTAAAATTTTGTATGGAGAACTTTTTTATCTCTGAAGTGGGAAGTTTCATGTGCCCTACAACGTGGAGCTGTGAGCAGCAGTCGGCTCATCTGTCACAGCTCTGAGCTGGCTGATGGTTGCTGTGAAGAGCTGCTCAGTTGCTCAGTTGTGTTTTTTGTTGTTTTTTTTAAGTCTCAAGTTCTTGCATAACATTTGTTGAAAATGCTCACTCTTCAGTTCCAACTTTGAAAGCAGAGTTCATTCTTTTACCTCTGTACCTTCTCTCGCCCGTGGCAGGATGAGCAGATTTTGGAGACATGATGATTTCATTTGGCGAGGATGAAGAACTTCCCTCAGGGGCTGCCTGCTACGAGTTTGGAAAGAATCCCAATGCAGGAAATGTATTTTGGATCTCCATGTCATATTGTTGAGCGTGATCAGGGCCATCCTCTACTCTGGTTAGACGAGATCTTGGGTGTTCTCAGCTGGGGAGGTGCTGGGTACTTGAAAGCAGCCGTTGCTGCAAGAAGCTGCGTGTCTTTGTGAAGAGAACAGCTGCGATGCAGGGCAGGGCAGCACTGATCACAGAACCAGAGTAGTTTCAGCTTGAAGGTGGGGGCCCTGCCTGGCTCCACAGCCCCCCTGGACTCATTTCAGCGCTTTGGCACGCTCACTTTTTTTTTCCTGTGTAAAATCATAGAATGGCTTAAATTGGAAGGGACCTTAAAGATCATCCAGTTCCAACCTCCCACCAGCTCAGCTGCTCAGGATCCCATCCAACCCAGCCTCCAGTGCCTCCAGGGATGGGGGCCCACAGCTCTGGGCAGCAGTGCCAGGGCCTCACCGCCCTCTGAGGAAAGGATTTTCCCTTCACATCTCAACTAAGTCTCCTCTTATAGCTTAACGCCATTCCCCCTATCACTACCACACAGTGTAAAAAGTTGGACCCCTTCCTTCTTGCAAGCTCCCCTAAGTGCCTACTTGTCATTTCTGAAAGGCTCCGCCTCTGTTTTTTTCCCTGACAGCCCGTGGTACAGCAGAAAAGCACAGTTACATTCCTGCATAGCGCCAGCTCAGCCTTCCTTGGGCTGACTGAGCCGAGCTCCTCGTGCAATGCTGCAGCCCAGCAGCAGCTCAGGGCTCCCTGCTGACCTCTCTCCTATTTATCTGCTTCTTGTTTGCACTGGGTGCCAAAACCAAGCCCCGGGTCCCAGAGCCAAACCCCAAGTCCCAAAACCATGCCCTGAATCCCAAAACCGGGCTCCGAGTCCCAGTACAACGCCCAATGTCCCGATGTGGTCTCCACGCACAGAGCAGAGGGCAGGAGCTCTTCCCTCAGCCCCTGGCTGTGCCACGGATGGGCTTGCAGGTCTCCCGGTGGATTTTAACAGACAAGCTAGACGTTCGCATTTCTTCTGACCACCGTCTGATGCGGCGTCTGGACTTCTGAGCAACAAGCTGCACGGGTGAGATCGTAAGGGCTGCAGAGGGGAAGCAGTCCGGGCGCAGCCCCGGCCGGGGCTCACAACCAAGCGCTCCTCCCAGGTGTCCCAGGAGCAATCAGCTCCCCCAGGGGAGCCCGGCACGTTGTCTTCCGTCGTTGCTTTCGCCTTGATCCGAGCGATATGGTAAGTCAGGCTCCTCTGAATGGCCTCTCAAAGAGCCGTCTCCCCCAGCTGATGGCGGGGAGGCTGGGAAGCCGGGGCTCCCGATACACAAAGGTAGTGTGAACATGCCCCAGGGAGCCTATTGCCAAAGCTGTGTTGAAAGAGAGAAGAAAGACCACTTCCCCGCCATTGATGTGGTAATGGCCTCCAGAACACTGAAGTGTGGCTCTGTCAATGACGCACTGATCGCTATCTGAAAGTCAGTCTTCGGGGATATGAATGGAGGCTATTTTGTTCTTCTTCGGTTCCTAAATTAGTGCATCTGAGCAGCCAGCGCTGGGAGAGAGAGCGCAGCTCAAGTGGTGAGAAAGTCCGTCTTTCTCATGCTGCCGCCTTTGTGCGCTGCCCGCGGGTGAGCGGCCGGCTGCTCTCGCACGGAGCCTTGCACTGCAGTGCGAGCGAGGCTGGCACATCCCAGCCGAGAGCCGTCGGTGCGGGGCGCCTGCAGGTCAGGATGCTCTTCGCCGGGGGAACAGGCCGCGGTGCCGCTCGGGGTCCCCGCTCCGCTCCCAGCTGTAAATCCTTTCCGTAAATGAGCTACTAACGGTGCGACTGCAATGCAGAAACCTCCATCACAAATGAAGCAACAGTGACAGCACGGTAGGATGCTCCGGGGAACCTGGAGGCACCTGCAGCATTGCAGTGACCCCAGGAGTGCTCCTCACTTCCTCCGTGGCTTACAGCAATTCTGTCCTTCCGAGCTAGGTTTCACTTTCCCCTCCCTTACAGTGTCGGGCTCTAAAATATCCTATGTGACATTTTCTCTGTGTTAGCAGGACGTTTTTCTGCTGTTTCTAGCAGCACTGAATAGCAGAGGAAATTGGCCAACACATTCAAAAGTTAAATTAAAATCTAGCTGCAAATATTGGTGTCACTGCAGCGTGAATAACTTCACTGCCTGGTTAAAGATACTGGGGGAAAGTGGAGAATCGTATCAGGCAGAAATGCAGCTCAACTCACACAGATAAAAGTAACCCAGGGCTGCTGAGGGTGACTTCCAGAACAGATATTGTGTATTTGAATTCCACATTACCAATAGCAGTGGAGGAATTGCTGTGCCGTGGGTTAAGGTCAGGGCATTCCATGATTCTGTGGCATTGCTGGCCTTGTTCTGTACTGACTGCTAGGATCTGTATGAGGCGTTTGGCTGGGGAAGAACTGGATTTACAAGCAGGTAATCTGCAGCAGTCATTTTGGAAAGCTTTAATCATGGGTTGTTGGTGGTGTCAGGCATTTTGTGTGGATTAAAGAATGTATGATACGTCTAGAACCCACAGAAGTAACCAAGTCTCCTGGTACAGTCATCTTCTCTCACTAGGATGTGTGGCTGATGCTCATCAAACCACTGCGCCGCTTTCCTCTCCATGTGTCCTGAAAACAAAAGGCATGAAATGTCACCCCAAGTGCAGTGTTTGTCCCTCCATCCGGACCCACGTCTTGTGGGACCGCTTTCCACATTCTTGCTCCTTGCTGAGCTGTTGCGGTGGAAGCCTTTCCCCTTTAGAGCAATGTTATTTCTTTTCATTCAGAGAAAGAACAAATAACAAACACAGCTATTTTCCATTTCAGAGTGCAAGATGTAATATCTCTGGAGACGTTAACCTTCTTTCCAGAGTTGTTTTTGTGGTTGAAAGAATAAATCTGTTATCATTGAAAAAAGAGAAAGATCTGCACCTCATTATTTCCAGAAATAAAGCTGACATGAGGAGATTTATTAACAATTGAACTGAAGAGAGATCCACTCCCAAAGACTTTGTGTTGTAGGAAAAAAGACAGAAAGACAATGGGATGGACACAGGGGAACCTAGAAGAGGGAATTGCTCTGTAATGTTAATAAGAAAATATGTTCTTTTGGGGAGGACTGTGAGAAGCGGCTTGGCAGAGCAGGCAGGAGTTCTCCCAGCGCCCTTCTTGTCCAAGGTGCTTGGCTGAGCTCAGCTGCATGGAGCAGAGATGTGAGATGCAGTGTGTGGGCTGGCATGGCTGGAGGGAGGGCTCTGGTGGGAGGAAGCATGGAGTGCAAAAGCTGCAGTGTGGCATCCTTTCCTGCACTGCCCATCGCTGTGTCTCCCTTTCCAGCTTCCCCCCTGCAGCCGAGCTCCGGGCTCCCTGTGCTCCCCCCATCCTGCTGGCACTGCTCCTGCTGTGCCTCCGAGGAGCAGCAGTGAAAGTCCTCCTTGTACCCATGGGAAGAGCTGCGTTGTGGCAGCTGGTGAAGCGGCAGGGCACAGACACGGTGCTGAGGTGGCAGTTTTTAGGGGCAGGTTGGCTTCCTGTGGGCACTACCTGGGATGCCAGATGTCCGTGGCTCTTCTTCCAGGCCTGTGCCCCCTCCAACACCTCTCTGGGGTTTTTGGTTTGGGGCGTTTTTGTTTGTTTGTTTCTTTCTTTCTTTATTTTCCTTCCTTCCTTTACCTCGAGGCCGTCGCCAGGTTTGTTTCCTGATCTCTGCTCAGGGCTGTCTGCTTTGAAGAAAACTTCTCACCTTTTAGTTAATGAAGGAATGTGAGGAATGAGGCCCCGTGGCCCCTGCGTTACCACCCAGCACTGCTGGCACATGCAGGGGAGGAAAAGCAAGGTGCCCACACCTGGGAACAGCCTCTGACCTGCGGGAGCTTGGTGGGGCAGCAAAGGAGGGATAGCAGTAATGTGCACACCTGGGCACTTCATTCCTGTGGCCTTTTGCTACCCTAAAAAATACCTGTTGGTAGTGCTAGCAGCAGTGTAGCTGTATATCTGCAGAACCTGATCTGCCGTGTAGAGTTTCAACTTGTTGTAGCAATTAAGTTTCCTTGACAATATTAACTTCTAAGGGAGATGGGTGAGTAAATCAGTCAGCAGGGCTGTCTGGAGGAATGTGGGTCTGGCTGCGGTGGCTCTGAGCCATGTGTGAGCACAGGTGGGCTGGCTGGGCAGGAGGGGTTGCTGCCACCCCCTGCAGCTCTCCTGGTTGTCGGATCACCATACCCTAACTTCCTATTACAGCTGCTGCGTCGCAGCACCCTGAAGAGCATCCAGCAGGGTGGTGAACGAGAGAACAGAGCTTTGGTGGATCTGAGTGTCAAAGTGGAGACTATTGTGGGCCCTATTCATCTGCTCATGGCAGCTCCGTGGTGCCAGTGTGAGCAACGAGCTGTGCTTCCCCACTGGATTAAGCCACAGGCAGCAGTGAGTTTGTGCTTGTGCTCTTCTGAGCTCTGAAATGCGCTCAGGCACATGCACACTGTGTTCACTCCCACCAGAAAACATCTGGGGACAGGGAACATCTCAAACGGCCTCCCCCATTTGCAGGTGTGCATAACTCAGGCTCCTGCAGTGACACTTGAGATTGTGTTTGTCTGTGTAAGCAATAAGCCAGTCATCATGTCCACAGAGACCTGGAATAGATACTAAAGGAGAAATATCTGCTCTGGATACCTCTTGTTATCAGTGGGGTTAAAGTCGGATTTCCAGAGCAAACGATTTCCAGTCCAGGAGGGGACCACTGCCTGCCTGGACTCACTGGCTGTGCTGGCTGGGTCTGTGCTGGTGTTGCAGGATGTCTGCTTAACATCTGCTGCATTTTGCTGCAGAAGGGACCTGGTGGCCCTGTTTTCACAGCAGTGGTGTGCAAACTGAGCAATGAGCATTATCCTCACAGTGAACATCAGAGTGTGCTGCTCAAGAAAGCTTTGCTGTGTCCTGCTTTGAACCCATGTGTGACTGACAAATTGTAGAGTCCTAGTTATCCACGCAGGTAATCCCAGAGCTGGGAGAGGCCCAATGCTGCTGTCTTATCTGCAGCCATCCTATGGCCTTTTCCAGCACATCAGCATCCCTTCAGACCCATGCGTATGCACAGCATGTAAATCAACCCAGAAGCCATGCAGTTAGCTGGCTGATGAGCCCAAAGAGCTGTACTCACTGCTCAGTCACTGCTTCTGATGGTGCTGAATCTAATTAGTGTCTGAGATCAACCAAACAATATGCTAGCCACTGGCCTGGCTACATGGCGTTGCTTTACCCTCACTTATCTCTGCTGCACCCATGGCTTTCAGACAGATATTTCCTGAATACAATATACAAATACAGTTCAGAGCTGCCTTGCTATTGAAGAATCCAAAGAGCCTGGTAAGCTCTTGGCATCCAGAGGTGCTCTGTCCCCTGGCAGAAAGAGGTGCAGCACTTGCTGGGCTTGAATAGTGCGAGTCCTGCAGTGCAGGCATTTCTGCTCCTCTCTGCACTAATTCAGGGCCCCTGGGAGGATGGTTTCTCCTTAGAGGGGTGAGATACACCACAATGGACGTTGCAGTGACTTCTCTTCACCTCTGATTCCTTCCAGAGCACAGTTGGAGAGAATCGATGGCTTCAGGGGCACCTGATACAGTTGCTGCTCAGATACTGTGATCTGAACGCAGCAGCAAGATGGGCACAACACTGCAATTTGCCTGAGGAGATGCTGCCTTCTGAAGTGGCTGATGAGCTTCAAAAGCTTGAGATCCAAGAGAGGTAAATACCCCATTTTGTGCCTCTTCAGTGTAGATTACTTATCATACAAGGACTGTGTATTTGCTTAAAATAATCTGCTGTAGTGCTTCCTTGGTGAGATAGTTTTGCAAAAACTTCCTCCATTTAGTGAGATCACATCTTGGTGATAAATATGGCACATTTGCTTTTCATATGCCTGGAATTGTCTGGAAAGGTGCACTTAAAGCTCACTCATGAGAATTTAGAAGCTGTATGAGGTTGTTTCCTGCTGTGGAGGGGTCTTCAGACTCTCTGCCAGATCACCAGCACAAATGAAATGGTGTGCGCAGGATCTGAACGTGCATTTACCTTATTGAGTTGATTGCATGTTTTCCATATACTCTGCATCCCCCACTGCACTCTAACCTGGTTTAATGTCTTTTGGGAGACTTGTGGACAACAAAGTAGTTTTAAAATTCCTCAAAATTTCCTAATTGTATTTGTTTGCTTCCTCCTTTGACAGCTGTTAACCCAGTCTGGAGGTTTTACTTTATCCAACACTGTGAGAAGTAATGGGGATTTTTGATGATCCTAGAGGAGTTGTGTTAATAGAATTTGATGAAACCAGACTCTCAGGCACAAATCTACCCGGTGATGTTCAGATGCCCTCAGCCCTCTGGTTAGTTTCTGTCCCCCTTCCTTCCTCTAATGCAGCCCCCACAGTGCAGTGCCACAGTTCCCCTCCTGCTTTGGAACCCCATGTTCCATGCAGCAGGTGAGCCAACGGAGGCTGTCTGATCTCCACAGTGCGCTCCATGTGAAGGTGTACCAAAGCTTTGCAGTCCTGGTTCTGTGTCTTCTGGATGTTCTGTGCTGTGTACTTTGGAGTTAACAGCCCCACGTCATCCTCCTTGTGCAGCAGTGTCCTCCAGTCGCTTAGTTGTGCTGTATGGAGGAAGAAGGGTATAATGTGCTGAGCCTCAGTTGCTTGCTCATGAGTGAGGGTGTTTCTGCCACACTTCAGTGGCTCTGCCCACAAGCATTTTAAAGCAGATCTCTAAGGTAGTGTCGTGTTCGGCACTATTAAAGCATTTTTTTCCTGCAGAAAGATCTGCACACTGCTGCTGGCTCCTGCAAGTCCTGAGGAACTGCAAAGACTGCAGGGGGTGCATGTGGGCTCTTCTCAGGATCTCACCCAGGAGATCTGGAACCTTGGGCTGGGTGAGGTCTGGTCCTGTGAACCCAGGCTGGCAGCCTCTGTGCCCATGCATGTTCACCACCAAACTCCTGCAAGGCTGCAGGCTACCACAGCCCTTGGGGTCAGAGTAATTACTGTCGCTTTGCTGGCCTGTTGCAAGCAGCATTTTCTCTACTTGTTGAAGGGCAGGAATTTATCTAATTGGATTCTGTGCGCAGAAGAGCACCAATCCCTGAACACTGAATGCAAATGCAGGACAGCTGTGGCTGTGTGGTTTTGGTGGAGCATAGCTCAAAGCCTTGCTGACGTTCGAGGAGCAGTCGCATATTTCCAGGTAGAGTCAGGGCTTTTGCCAAAAAACAAAAGAAGCAGCAGAACCACAGTGCATTATGTCCCTTAGGACTCCACTCTTATAGGCAGTCACCTTACTGCAGGGTGCTGGGACTCAGCCTCTCTTACTTGATGCCTCTGTTTTACCGTTCTGTCCTCAATTGTGAAATGTGGCGTTGGGTTTGAGATTGTTATTTTTTAACGTGGAGATTGGTGTTTCTAGTTCAAAAACATGGTGAGATTAGAGGAGAGTTTGTGAGAAAATCTTGACCACTCCCAAGAGGTAACTATTTACATTTTTGTACAAGCTGATAGCTCATATCTTTAGCATCCTTCAAACATAACCCTTGGAACCAGTAACATGAGTGAATAAGTTCATGTATGGGGCTGAACTTTGCAGTGCACGTGATGGAAATCTGAGATTGGAAATGGGTTGTGGGGCCTTTTGGAGAAGTTGGCATCACACATTGCCCGTTTGGGAAGGATTAAAGCCAGCAGAAGATCAACCATCACTGCTCTTTTGGTAGCAAATTGGAAGCTTTCAGCCCCAATTCAGCACCAGTTGCTTGGTGCAACAAGCAGAGGCAGGGGCTGCATTCTCTTCCTCCTCTGCTCCTCCACATTGTCTGAGGCTCTCACATGCTGCTGCAGAATGTGCAGTTCCATCCACACGATTTGGGTTCTTCCTCTTACCTTACATTCTTAGCATTGAACTTTCCTATTGATGTTGTATGTCAGATTTATGAACTCCCTCCAACAGTTAGGATCTGTTCTGGGGTGCCTGGTTAATGCTGACCCCTCGCCAAGGGGACCGTATTAAACAGAGCAAGCCTGAGACTGGGCAAGGTTACCTGCTCTAACAAGTTCAGTGTCAGGTGTCTTGTTTTCAGCACTAGAGCACTGGAGCAGATTTCCATCCCCGGAAGAGGTGATTCTGAAAAAAAAGAAACCAAAAAGCCGGAGCTTTTCTTGGCTAAAAAGTCATAGTTTAGGAGTATAGTTTGGATTAACTTGCTTTAATTAGAAGATGAATGAGTACATAATGTATCACTATTTTTAATGGTAATGAACTGGGGAAGAGATCACTGATGGCCTTTAACAATTCACGTGCTGAAGTTCATGGATCTGATCTTTCTCCCAGTGCGGAGCTGCACGGGTTGGTGTTCAGGCCCAATGTACCCTCGAGGAATGTGACCCAGATGTACTCACACTGAAAGCACTGTCCACAAAGACCCACTTCTCCAAACAGTACATGGCTTTCTTGGAGCACAGGAAACTTGTCTGTCAGGGACATGTTCTGCTTAGATCTGATGCATTGTGGAGCTGCTTTCTCCCCCTTACTGAAGCTGCACGACTGCCTGCTGGGAGCCAGGAGGTTTTTGCATGAGGTGTAATCCCTCAGAACACAAAGGGGTGGTTAACAGGAGTGTGACCTAGCCACAAACTGTGCATCTCAGGAGATAAAAACCAAAGAGGTCGGGAATCTCAGGGCATGCCTCTGCTCCAGGAAGCCTCAGTATTGTGCGGGTGGAGTGAAGGCACACTGATCAGCAGGTGCTCTGCCATCCATGCGGAGCTGTAGCAGACAAGCAAAATCCTTTGTTGCTGCAGTTTTGCTCATCCGGTTGCGATAGCTACTGTAAGATTAGTGGAGCCATGGAACCTAATAAAACAGTCTGTCTGCCTTATTATTTGTTGAGCTAACAGTGCAGCAGGTTGCCAGAGAGGATGTTCACACTGTAGAGGACAAGGTGATACCTGCACATAAATGATATTATCTCTCCACTGGCCGCAGCTCATGTCCCTCCTGAGCTCTGCAGATGAGAATATTCCTGGAGACCTGAGACTGCACACCTTCATCAAATATTTTACACAAATATTGACTTCCCCGTGCACACAAATGCATGGAAAGGAGTGTTTGTACAGTGAAAGCTGCACTGATGCAAAATTAGTCACACAGTCCCCTAAACATAAGCTTAGTCAATATTTTCTCAAATAATAACCCATTTCAAGTCTCTATGGGAAAGAGACTATCCAGAAATTTGTGACATGTCCAAAATAGCTGGTTATTTTTATTAGCTTCTTTCCTCTGATTGCATCATCTGGCTGAAACGCCGCAGCAATACACTGACTTTCAGCTATGAGGCCATTCCAGGAGACTTTGCTGTGTTTTGTAAGGACAGAATGCTGTCTGAGATCTGCTGTGGGCAGTCAGTAAGCTCGTTCCTGCAGGCATCTTCCCAACAGGCCCACAGTGTTAATGCAGACACCAAATCTCTGTGTGGCACATCTGAACACCAAGGCACGTGTTCTGTGGGTCAGCTGGCAGCGTGTTCTTGTTCTGCTCATGTGGTCACTTTACAGGGAAGGGGATGGAGAAGGAAGAAGCTGGATGGCAGCAGGCAACGCGTGAATCCTTTGCTACAAAAACAGTGAGACAGACTCACCCGTTCCCTCTGGGAGTGATCCTAGCGTGGAGCAGCCTGAGGTTCTCGTTCTGAGCCAGTTTATGCTGTGGGGAAGTGAGAAGCTCCTGTCTGGACGCATTGCTGGTCTGTGCTGACTTCGTTATGCATCACACCACAGGAGCTAATGGACTTCTGTGTTAACCTCAGGGGCCAGTGGCTGTATCTCTAAAATGTGTTATCTCTGTCAACTTGGAAACGACTGCCCAATGTTGTCATCCACACTTCATCAGTTCTGGGAGAGAGCAGAGCACTGGGGACAGGGACTGAGACTGTCACAGGTGCTTTGATTTAATTGTTCTCTGCTGTGGATACAGTACATGAGCACGGCGAGATCTCAGACAGTGCCATTTCAGTGATGGTTTATGGAAATAAAACAGGGAGGTGAGTCAGGATGAAGGAGACTGAAGTTATAGGGAAGTGGAGGAAAGAAGAGGTAAGAGAAAGAGTGGAGTGTCAGGGGGGAAATGCAGGGCCAGGGCGAAATAAGGGGCTTAAGGCTCTCCAGGGTTCCCCCAAACCAGCATTTCCCCTCATTGAATACTTTAAAGCTGTTGTATCTGCTTCTGTGCAGGGTAGAAGAGGCAACCAAAGAAGAGAATTACAAAGAGGTTAAGAAGAAGGATTATTACCAGCTTCCTATTCCACGTGCGAATATTCACTTACTGCAGAATTGGGAAGATATGATGCAATGCTGTGAAAAGGTGCTGCAGGTGAGCATTACTGTGGTGTTTAAGCTGGAAGATCAGGGAGCAGAAACTGCGTAACAGGCTGGTACATGGGAGTGCTTATGGGTGCCATTAACACCTCCCTCCTCAAGCCAAGGACTGCAGTGAGGCCTGTAGGCTTGTCAGCCTGGGTAGCATGCTGGGAATTGCTGTGGCAGGGAAACCCCACAGGTGTACTTTGAGTGAACTGTGAATGTCACTTGAGATTGGTGTCCTTTGTACCCCTGCAAAGAGACGCAGCTGTTGAAAAAGCAATACGTGTATCCTGGGTAGTAACTGTTTTTCAAGCTGGTTCAGGCAATTTTTAAGCGTGGACAGTCTGCAAGTGCAGAAAGCTTTTGTCTGTGTTGCAGCCTGGGCAGATTGTTGGCATTGACATGGAGTGGAGGCCTTCGTTTGGCACGGTCGGGAAGCCCCGCGTCTCCCTCCTTCAACTCGCTGTGAGGGATGAGGTGTTCCTGCTCGATTTGCCACGGCTCCTTGAGCAAGCTGAAGTCAAGGGTGAGAAAGAGAAGCTTCCCCATATCATCCAGAGGCTCTACTCAGATGCAGCCATCACTAAACTAGGTAAGGTGCTTCTCCCCTGCCTCAGGTGTTGAAGGCAGCTCAGCTCGTGTGAAGTGCCTGGGTCCTGCTGGGGTTGTCATTCTCTCAGTCCAGTTAGCATGGGATGACTTTTGTATCCTGGGTATTCAAAGACTGCCTATATGAATAAGCAGGGTGAACGGGATGGCTGGTAATGGTAGATATCTCCCTTTTTTGAGCTAGATTTCCAAGTTAGCCTCCCAACTCAGGCTTGGGATTGTCTTGGTTAGTTCCATACCAAACCCTGACCTTCAGATGTGTGGGGAAGCTGTGTTTTCTGGATTGGTTGAGCCTGTCCCAAAGCAGACTTGCTGGACACCAACATTCTGCAGCTTACCACACTGGTTTTAGGTCCTGTTTGGAAGCCCTTGCAGAGGAGTTCAAGGGCTATTTCATTATCCATCCTCTGAAGTTCACAGAGGCTAAAGGCTTGTGGAGTTTATTCTGTTCACCTTTCTCTGATCTAGCAGATTTTAACAAAACTGAGCTTAAACTCAGCGCTTTTCATCCACTTGTTCTGTCTCAGGATCAGGAAAGATTGGAAGTCTGCGATGTTCTCTATCCAAACAGACTTTCTACCAAAGTTTATATATATATCATTAACATTTTGTCTTCAAACTGGAAAAAGCTGCAGCATGTTAGCCATAATTTGAGTTTTGCTAATCATGTGATTATTTTTTCCTTTCCAGGTTATGGGATGTCTGGAGACCTTAGCAGCCTTGCAGCCACATGCTCCACTTTGAAAGGCATGGATAAGCAGTCACAAAGCGTAGTGGACCTACTCACAATAGACAAACTAGTAAGGATTAACACTTGAAAACATGGCAAATTGTGTCTTCTGCCTGCGCTGGTAGATAACTGGCATGATTTCACAGCTTTGTGTTTTTGTATCCTGCACTGGCAGGGAGATGGCTGAGTGAGTGAACAGACCGTTTCTGTTTCTGACCTTCAAGGGAAATCTGATTCTGTAGCAAAACAGAAGCATTCAGTTTTCATCAACTAAAAAGTTAGTGCTTGGTATACTAATAACCTTTCACAGGCTTTGTGCGAGCTGTGGAAAAATGGAACCAAGTGGAGACATAGCTCCATTCAACTAGGGAAAGGTTTTGAACGCGGCGCTGCAGGTGAGTTCAGCACAGCAGTGTCTGTTCAGCTGAGATGCAGATGTCTGCAGTTAGCACACAGCAGCTCAGCGATCTGCAGAGTTCTTGAGGACAGCTGCTTTAATGGGTCAAATTTGCAGAGGACATTTCAGGCTTCAGGCTGGGAGGACCCAGATATTTGGGATGGAGAGCTTAACCTGGGAAGTGCAGTGGTGTCTGAAGTACCTGCAAAAGTATTGGCTCATTTTTATCTGAGAAGTGGCAACTTCAGAAGGGCTGTTGCCCACTGTGTTGCAGGAAGATCTTTCCTCTGGATCCAGGAGGAGAAAGGTGCCGAACCACTGCTGTGCTTTTATTGAGGTGGTGTTCAGCAGCCTTTAGTTTGGCTGAGCACCCCTGCAAACCTCCAGAGAGCCTCAGTCACAACCCTGCTGCTGGGATGCGATGTTGTCAGACAGTGAACATCTTTTCCTTCTCAGGAAGGAAGGATTTCTTTCCAGCAAATGCATTTGTTAAGCAAATAATCAGAAGCTTTATATATCTAATGCCACCCCAGCCCTTGTCTGTGACAATGGGATTCAGTGTGCCAGGCAAGATCTAAAAACGATAGGGTTGCTGTGTGTCCCCACCCACCGAAACAGGAGGTGTTGTAGGATTTGTTTTATAACCACATGTTTTGTATCCTTCTCCTTCCATCAGCTGCAAAAGAGCTCCATTGACTGGAAGAAGGGCAGCCTGAAGGTCGATGCGCTGCCCCCAGAGCAGAGCTGTGAGGATGAAGGGCTCAGGCAGCCAGAAAAAGGGCTCAGCCTCCTGGTGCAACACATCCTGGGAAAACCACTAGATAAAACAGAGCAGATGTCTAACTGGGAGAAACGACCACTGCGGGAGGAACAGATCCTCTATGCAGGTCTGCTCACTGACTGCCTCAAGGTGCATTTCTCCCTTGGAGGCCGTGTTTGTCTGATGTCTGTCACCAGTAAAATCATTAAGCGGCAAATGGCGATTCACTCCTGTATGGAGGAGCCAGCACATGTTCTGTTTGTCCTTTTGTGGACGTGGTTTTAATGGTTGAAGTTTAAACTGCCCAGTGATTCATTATTTCCCTTATGAAGGAATTCCTGTGCTTTGCAGATTCTGTCTGATGAAACATCCCAGTGGAAACTCCTCTCAGTAAATGAAAGGAAGAAAGTCCACATCCTTCTGCCTCATTTCACAGCCTTTCTGGGAAACAAATGCTGTGTTCATTTGTCACAGTGAAGCGCTTGTTAGAGTTAAAAGTGGGTAGATGTGGTGTCAAGAGACTGTAGCACAGGATCTGTGCTGTGGAGGCAACGGTGGCATTTAGTGCTGATTACCCCAGAGTCAGAAGTCTGAGTCTCAATCTTTTCCCGAGGCATCAGAGGACAGCCTGCTGAAGCGAACCAGCCCTTTGTTCGCTCGGCTATCCTTGAAGTTGACACAGTTCCCACAAAAGTTAATCACTAAGACTTGTAAAACTGGCTTGGAGACTTGGCTCCCATTGCGCGGAGCAGAGGCCGCATGGCAGTGCGTGTGGGCAGGTGATTGCAAACAGCTCACTTATTGCTTTTTAAGATATTGCATCTAATGGGGAAGCTGCCTTCCCATAGCTGAGATGCCGTAATAAGCCATGGGCAAACCACTTCTCAGGAACAATAGAGAGTAAAATGGTTTGGCTGAAGCTGCCCTACCTGGTGCTTAAGCAGGCACACTGCAATTTGCATTACGTTAGAGCAGAGGTAACAGAGGGCTGTCACTTTTTCAGTTGCTCTGCATCTATTTTGTGATTGTGCAGTAAAAGAGTACAGGGTATAACGTTAGTAAGTGGAATTTACAAAGATTCTTCCTTGCACTGAGAAGTCTGTTTGACTTTTGAGTGAATCCAGCTCATGCTCATGTTTTGCTTTTTTTCAGCTTCAGATGCATACTGCTTGTTGGAGGTCTATGAGAAACTGTGTAAGGATCCAGAAAGCTTTGGTCTGAGTTCAGACCTGACTGAAAGTCTGGTGGGAAAAGCAAGTGTAAAACCCAGGGCAAAGAAGCAGCTGAATAAACAAGAGGTACCGTCACCTTCTGGACAGGTTTGTAAACAGCTTCAAAGAGCTGCATGTTGCTCAAGACCCCTGTAAATCATATGTTGCTTTGTCTCTCAGTCATAATATTAGCTATGCCTGGCATGCCTGGTTGTAGTCTGTTCTCAGGACTATTGCAGCAAATATCTTCCTTGCTCCTCCCCTTCACAGCTAAGATGTATTTCCTCCTTTGCATACCTCAGTTTGGCTTTCCCTGCAGTTTTAGCTTTATTTGTCCTTGCAAATTTGTCCTTGGTGCAGATCTGTGTGGCATAATCCAGCTGACTTTGCTGGTAGAAATGCTTCTTCTCTGTTTCCTCATTGGTGTGGGCTTGAATTCTGTAGCCTAGGTGTTGCATTAATCAGGTTTCAAAACTCTGGCTTCCTTACTTTTGCTTTTAACTGAACTTCTACACTTTGGTTTCATAATGGGAATGCCCCTTTTATTGCATCCGCAGTAAAAGTCTGCTAAATTAAAAACAATTCATCAAAAGGTCTTTCTGCTGATGGTTTGTGTCTGGGCCCCAGCCCACCATTGCACACTCTGGATCTGTCCTCCCCCCTGCATCCTACCTTGTGGCCGAACTTCAAAACTCAGTTGGCAACTTGTAGCTGTGTGAATGCTGAACTATTTTGGAACATGACTTGTCCTTCTCTCTTGGTAACAAAGTTTTACTTTCAAAATGCAGACATCTGATTGTTTATGCACCTATGAGAACGTTTGCAGGAAGCAAGATTTGTTTATTAACAGACAAGACTCACTGGTCTGTGTTTCTTTCCAAATATTCTCAAATGTGAATGCAGTGCTACCTTCTGTAGACTCATAGAATCATTGAATGGCTTATTTTGGAAGGAACCTTAATGCCTATACAGTTCAAACACCTCTGCCATGGTCTGGTTGTCAAACACTGTATCAGGCTGTCCAGGGCCCCGTCCAGCCTGGCATTGAATGTGTCCAGGGATGGGCATCCACAGCTTCTGTGGGCAGCACTGCCAGGGCCTCATTGCCCTCTGGATAACAATTTCTTCCTAACATCTCATCTAGATTTCCCCTCCTCATTTAAAGCCATTCCCCCCCCCCCGTCCTGTCAGTATCAGACTGTGTAAAAAGTTCTCCTTCCTGATTGTAATCCCCCTTCAACACGCGAGGATCACAATGCGGTCTCCCCGCAGCCTGCTCTCCTCCAGGCTGAGCACCCCCAGCTCCTCAGCCTGTCTTTGCAGCAGAGGTGCTGCAGCCCTCTGAGTGTCCTCGTGGCCTCCTCTGGACCCGCTCCAGCAGCCCCACGTCTTTCCTGCGCCGGGGGCCCCAGGCCTGGACGCAGTACTGCAGATGGGGCCTCACGAGGGCAGAGCAGAGGGGGACAATCCCCTCCCTGCCCGCTGCCAGCCCTCTGTTGGTGCAGCCCAGGGTGCTGCTGGCCTCCCGGGCTGCGGGCGCACACTGCTGCTCGTGTGCAGCTCTGTGCCCACCAGGACCCCCACGTCCTTCTCTGCACGGCTGCTCTCAAGTTCCTCTCCCATCTGTACTCATATCTGGCATTGCCCCAACTCAAGTGCAATACCTCGCACTTGGCCTTGTTGAACCTCACTCAGTTTACATGGGGCCACTTGTCAAGCTTGTCCACGTCTATCTGGATGGAATCCCTTCCTTCTGTTGTATCAGCTGCATCACTCAGCTTTGTGTCATCTGCAAACTTGCTGAGAGTGCACTCAATCCCAGTGTCTGTGTCACTGATAAAAATGTTCAAGAGCCCTGGTCCCAAGATGGACCCCCAGGGGACATCACTCGTCACCGACCTCCACCTGGACCTAGAGCTGCTGGCCACAACCCTCTGTCTGTGACCATCCAACCAGTTCCTTATTCTACCCTTCAAATCCATCTCTCTCCAGTTTAGAGATACGGATGTGGTGTGGGACCATAGCAAAGGCTTTGTGAATCCAGGTAGTTGGCATCAGTTGTCCTCCCTTTGTCCTCTAATGCCATCACTCCATCATAGAAGGCCACCAGATGGGTCAGGCACAATGTGCTGTTGGTGAAGCCATGCTGACTGTCTCAGATCACCTCCCTACCATTCATGTGCCTTAACATCTCTTCCAGGAGGATCTGATCCGTGATTTTTTCAGGCACGGAGGTGAGGCGCTCCAGCCTGTAGTTCCCCAGGTCTTCCTTTCTTCATTTCTTATAAAT
This sequence comes from Lagopus leucura, assembly GCF_019238085.1. Classification (NCBI taxonomy): domain Eukaryota; kingdom Metazoa; phylum Chordata; class Aves; order Galliformes; family Phasianidae; genus Lagopus; species Lagopus leucura. The sequence goes on along the minus strand of NW_024962275.1, from coordinate 9,495,542 downwards.
GGGAGTGATGTTTCCCTTTTTCGCTTCCAGTCCCTGGGAACTTCACCTGACAGCCATGACTTTTCAGATATGACAGAGTGGCTCAGCAGCCACTTCAGCCAGTTCCTTCAGGATCCTGGGATACATGTTATCCAGCCCTATAGACTTGTTCTGCCTCATGAGGTGATCTCAGACTTCCTCTGCTCTTACAGTGGGAGGGATTTTGCTTCCCTGACCCCTGCCTAGAGATTCAGGGGCATGAGAGGCATGGGAAGCCTGGCTGCCAGTTAAGACTGAGGCAAAGAACTCATTAAGTACCTCAGCCTTCTCCATATCTGAAGAAACCCCCCCAAAATCCTCTGGGACAAATCTGAGGCTTTCCCCAGTTTCTTCCTAAGGTGACTGTATTCCCTGGCTTTTCTTTGTCACTCAGCAGTTCATCCCCTTCCCTTGTCAAATCTAGCTTCAAGCTCTGGTGATAAGTCCAGCCAGCTTGCTGCCCAGTGTGTTCTTGCCCCTCCTGGTGAGCTGCATCTCATCCAATGTCAGCATTCACAGTCATTTGAAGGTACATCCTAGGTCATGGAACCCAAAGCCCTGGACATAACGCCATCCACACAGCCATTCTTTCAGCTGGTCTGTTCTCCTCCTTCTGCCCAGATCCCAGTCTCCAGTGCTCCTGATCCCTTCAATGTATTCCCAAGGGACTTAAAGTCTTTTGTGATGTTTTTTGATTTCCCAGTCAGAGCCTCATGTGACTCAGCTTGAAAGATCAGGAGTGGACAGTAGTCGTCCAGCTTTATCATACATAGTGTCCTCTTCCTGATGTCACAAATGTGGGCTCATGGCAGTCAGCAGACTCTAGAGAGGCCTGCTGTCCATGGTTGGACAGAGATACTCTTGATCACAGCTACCTTTCCAGTATCCTCCTTATCAAACGTGTACATCTGCAGTATCCCATTATTCAGATAGTGATGTGCAAAGCCGCTCAGTAGTTTCCTAATTCCTTGGGCTCTGTGTTCATGGGAGTATTGTGCATTACAACATACCTGACTGGCTGCTGCAGGGATGGGAAAAGGCTTCAGGCTTGAATTACCTTGTGAACTCCTGGGTCATCTTTGTATTCTGTACAGTCAGATTCATTAACCACGAGGTAGTTGGTAAAACCCGGACTGGGACTCAGAAAAGCAGACTTTGCCTGCCTGCATCCTGCCTGACTCCAAGCTCTCAGTGTTTCTTTATCCACTACCCAAAGTGGGGCTAATGACACTGTTCTCCTTTAGAAGCCTTTTGCATTCTGCTGGGATGAAACATGAGAAAAAAGCTACATATGGCACAGTTAGCCACTGAATAAACACAACTAAGAGCCAGCTGCTGCTCCTCTACATCTGTTGGAAGGGAGGCAGCACCACATGCTTAAGTATTTTCCGACTACCTCAACACTGAAGGGCCAACTTGATCTGTTATCACAGCACCCTGACGCCTCAGGACATGTCTGTGTTCACCAGGGTCCTTCCAGGAGCTGGGGACAGCCCAGCCTCTCCACGCAGTGCTGCAGAGCCTTCATTGCATGTAGCAGCTTCTGGGAGTGCAGCATCTCACAAATCAAGCCCTGGAGTCTGAGCTGGTTTTAAGAGTCAGCCCAGGTGTGTCTGAATGTTGCTCGACTGTGTTTCCAAGGCTGAATCAGCTCCTGCATGAAATGAAGTGCTGCAAGGATAGCATAGAATCACAGAATCATAGCCCTGCATAGATGGTGGCTGTTCCCTTCTGTCATCCCAGCAGATTCAAGTTCCTGAAGGCAGTGCTGAACCCTGGAGGCTCCTTATTAACTTCCCTTCTCCGTGCATTGTAGTGGGAGCCTCCCAGAGACAAAGTCTCCAACTGCAGGAACTCCCCCAGCAGCAATTTGAAATAAAATAAACACAATTCAGGCACTGCCTATTTTTAAACTTCCAAAGATAACAAGGCCAACATGACTGCTTTGTCTACCTGTTTCTCCCTGTCTGTCAGATCCCCTTCCCACAGAATAACCTTGGAACATCTATATTGATTGCAGTCTAATTTCATAGGGGGATAGCAGTGTGTAAGATATATTTCTGTCTGTGTAAAGCATAGAGGCCAAGGTGGCATTTCTCAAGGGAAAGGCTGCAGATCCTTGCTTTGGGTGACCGGGTGTCTGCAGGTAGATGGCTAGTTCCAGATTAGCCCCACCGTGTGCTGCCTTCTGCTCAGGCTGTAGGTGGTTGTTGAAGAGTTGAAGAAAGGACGTGAAGGAGGAGCTGGGGGTGCTGCAGGATGTGGGGGCAGCTGTAACACATGATAGGGGACAGCGGGGTTTGTCACGGTGGGAAGATGCAGGGAGGCAGAACAGGCATGGTGACAGTCAACCTTCTTCTCTGCTGCTTACAGATCTCTTGCTTTTCCGTAGCAATGCAGAGGATCTGACAAAGAGATCTCACGTCCCCCTGCTCCCATCTCCTCAAAGGAGTTCAGCGTGGTCTGTGATAACATGCTGCAGGGCCTTGGGCGCTATCTCCGCTGCCTTGGTGTGGACGTCCGGATGCTGGAGAATGAGGATGACCATAGGAAAGCTGCTGAGGTCAGTGGTGCGTGTGTGTTTATAACTCCCATCTGCACTCCTTGGAGCAGCTTACTGAATTACCAATAAGTCACTCTCAGGAGCTGCAAGCACACGGCTGAGTCCCAGCTCTCTGGTTCAGCCCAAGAAGCTGTGCTGTGTGGCAACTGGAATTTGGTAGTCCCTGCAACAGTGTGTGGGCTTGGTGCCCCATTTCCAGGAGGAAGGAAGTGAGCAGAGTGTGCTGTGAACTCAAATCTCTTACAAGTCTGTGTGTTTGATGGAATCACAGAATCACAGAATCACAGAATTGTAGGGGTTGGAAGGGACCTCCTGAGATCATCGAGTCCAACCCCCCTGCCAAAGCAGGTTCCCTACAGCAGGTCGCACAGGTCGGCATCCAGGCAGGTCTTGAACATCTCCAGAGAAGGAGACTCCACCACCTCTCTGGGCAGCCTGTTCCAGTGCTCCGTCACCTCACTGTAAAGAAGTTCTTGCGCATGTTTGTGCGGAACTTCCTATGCTCCAGTTTCTGGCCATTTCCCCTTGTCCTGTCTCCACTCACCACTGAAAAGAGTCCGGCCTCGCCATTCTGCCCCCCACACCTTAGATATTTATAGACGTGGATCAGGTCCCCTCTCAGTCTCCTTTTCTCAAGGCTGAACAGACCCAGTTCACTCAGCCTTTCCTCATAGGGGAGATGCTCCAGGCCCTTCACCATCTTCGTGGCCCTCCGCTGGACTCTTTCCAAGAGATCCCTGTCTTTTCTGTACTGGGGAGCCCAGAACTGGACGCAGTACTCCAGATGAGGTCTTACCAGGGCAGAGTAGAGGGGGAGGATCACCTCCTTTGACCTGCTGGCCACGCTCTTTTTAATGCACCCCAGTAAGCCATTGGCCTTTTTGGCCACAAGGGCACACTGCTGGCTCATGGCCAACCTGTCGTCCACCAGGACACCCAGGTCCCTTTCCGCAGAGCTCCCGTCCAGCAGCTCATCCCCCAACCTGTACTGGTGCATGGAATTATTCCTCCCCAGATGCAAGACTCTACACTTGCTTTTGTTAAACCTCATCCGTTTTTTTTCTGCCCAGCTCTCCAGCCTATCCAGGTCTTGCTGAATGGCAACACAGCCTTCAGGCGTGTCAGCCAATCCTCCCAACTTCGTATCATCGGCAAACTTGCTGAGGGTGGCCATTATCCCCTCATCAAGGTCATTGATGAAGATGTTGAACAAGACCGGACCCAGCACAGACCCCTGAGGAACACCGCTGGTTACAGGCTTCCAACCGGACTCTGCACCACCAACAACGACCCTCTGTGCTCTGCCAGTCAGCCAGTTCTCAACCCACCTCACTGTCCACTCATCTATCCCACACTTCCTCAGCTTTGTTATAAGTACGTCATGGGGGACAGTATCAAATGCCTTGCTGAAATCAAGGTAAACTACATCCACTGCTCTCCCCCTATCCACCCAGCCAGAGACAACATCATAGAAGGCTACCAGGTTGGTCAAGCACGACCTCCCCCTTGTGAACCCGTGCTGACTACTCCTGATAACCTCCTCTTCTTCCAGTTGTCTGGAGATGACATCCAGTACAAGCTGTTCCATCACCTTTCCAGGGACAGAGGTGAGGCTGACTGGCCTATAATTGCCTGGGTCTTCCTTCTTGCCTTTTTTGAAGACCGGGGTGACGTTGGCTATCTTCCAGTCTTCAGGCACCTTCCCCGTCTTCCAAGACTTCTCAAAGATGACAGAAAGCGGTTCAGCAATCACCTCTGCCAGCTCCTTCAGCACCCGTGGATGAATCCCATGGGGTCCCATGGATTTGTGAACATTGATGTTGCCTAGGCGCTCCCGGACCACCTCTTCCCTGACAGAAGGGGGGTCTTCCATTCCCCAGATCCTCTCACTAATCTCCAGGGTCTCAGATTCCTGAGGGGGAGCTTTTTCACTGAAGACAGAAGCAAAAAAGGCATTCAGTATCTCCGCCTTCTCAGCATCCCCCGTTACCAGAACACCCCCGTCACTTAGCAGGGGAGCCACATTCTCCCTAGTCTTCCTTTTACTGTTAATGTACTTGAAAAAACCTTTTTTATTATCCTTTATCCCCTTTGCCAGATTTAATTCCAGGCGGGCTTTAGCCTTCCTTGTCGCATCCCTGCAGACCCTGACAACATTCCTGTATTCTTCCCAAGTAGTCAGACCCTTTTTCCACATTTCATGGGCCTTCTTCTTTCCTTTGAGTTTGTGCACGAGCTCCTTGCTCATCCACACAGGTCTCCTGCCACCCTTTCCTGATTTCTTCCTCACAGGGACGCACCGATCCTGAGCTTGGAAGAAGAGCTGCTTAAATGCTGACCAGCTCTCACAGGCCCCCTTGCCTTCCAACACCCTAGCCCATGAGACAGCTCCAAGTAGGCCCCGAAAGAGATCGAAGTTGGCTCTCCTAAAGTCCAGGATAGCAATCCTACTTTTTGCTTTACTTCTTCCACTCAGGATCTTGAACTCCACCATCTCGTGGTCACTACAACCCAAGCTGCCCCCGACCTTTACTTCCCTGACAAGCCCTTCTCTATTAGTGAGAATAAGGTCCAGCAGTACCCCTCTCCTCGTCGATTCCTCAACCACCTGCATCAGGAAGTTGTCTTCAACACATTGCAGGAACTGTCTGGACCGCGCATGCCTGGCCACATTGCTTTTCCAGCAAATACCTGGATGATTGAAGTCCCCCATAAGCACCAGCACCTGGGATCGTGACGCTGCTTCCAACTGTTTGTGGAAGGCCTCATCAACCTCCTCCTCCTGATCAGGGGGCCTGTAGCACACACCCACAACGGTGTCAGCCATACCAGCCCGCCCCTTGATTCTTACCCACAAGCTCTCCACTGCTACACCACTCTCCCCCAGGTGGAGTTCAATACATTCAAGCTGCTCTCTTACATAAAGAGCAACTCCACCACCCCGCCTTGCCGGCCGATCTTTCCTAAAAAGCACATAGCCCTCCATGACAACATTCCAGTCATGCGAGCTGTCCCACCACGTCTCTGTGATCGCAATGAGATCATAGCCATGTGACCGCACGCAGATCTCTAACTCTTCCTGTTTATTTCCCATACTGCGCGCATTAGTGTATAGACACTTCAGGGAGGCAGCATTCCCCTGCCACACTCCATCCCTTCGAACTCCACCCTTGTCACCCATCAAGTTCACTTTTGAGCCTTGAACTACCTGAACCTCAGCAGTCCTCATTTTGTCCCCTTCCCCCTTCTTACCTAGTTTAAAGATCTTTCAATGAGGCCTGCCAGCTCCTGGGCTAGGATCCTTTTACCCCTTGTAGACAGTTGAGCTCCATCTGCAGCCGTCATGCCAGGAGCCGAGTAAATTGCCCCATGATCAAAAAAACCAAAGTTCTTCTGCCTGCACCATCCTCTAAGCCATTTATTGATGAGGAGGGCTTTTTTGATCCTCACAGAGTCCTTCCCCGCCACTGAAGGGATAGAAGAGAAGATCACTTGCATTCCCGCACCATCCAGTACCCTCCCCAGACCCTTGAAGTCATTTTTGATTGCCCTTAGGCTTCTCTTGGCAGTATCATCACTGCCAACCTGAACTACCAATAAGGGGTAGTAGTCAGACGGGCGAATAAGCCCAGGCAGCTTTCTAGAGATGTCCCTGACCCGTGCCCCAGGAAGGCAGCACACTTCCCTCCGGGTGGGGTCAGGACGACATATCGGGCCCTCAGTTCCTTTTAGAAGGGAGTCTCCTACAACTATCACCCTCCTTTCTTTACCAGAAGAGGCGGTCTTCAAGCGTGGAGCCGACCGCCTCTCCTTAGCAAAGCTCAGAGGCTGTTCCACCACCTTGTTCTCAGCCTCCTCACCCTCCAGTTCCAGGGTTTCAAACCTATTACTTAGGGGCACCTGAGGAACCGAGGTAGGTCGGGGAGGGCACCGCCTGCGTCGCTGAGGTGGGACATGCTGCCATTCCTCTTCTCCTCCCAAGTCAGCTCTCTCATTTTTACTACGGTAAGGCAGAGAGTCCACTACAGGCTGGGGGTTGCAATCTCTGCTTGTTTCTTGCAGAGAGTTACACCACCAGTCTATCTCCCTCTCGCAGTCCCTAATGGATCTTAACCGCTCCACCTCCTCCCTAAGCTCTACCACAAGGCTGAGCAGCTCATCCAACTGTTCGCACCTCACGCAGGTGGCATCCCTCCCATTGTCCCCCGGCAGCAGCAGACTCAGGCACTCCCTGCAGCCAGAGACTTGGACCGCTGCAGATCTGGGCAGTCCCTCTGTCTGGGTCGCCACAGACTTGTTGGAGCATGCCCGACGTCTGGTAGAGACCATGTTTGAACTTACAGTCCCTGGGTCAGCGAGTGGGAGAGCGGTCACCTGCCTTGAAGCTGGTCTCCCTGCAGGGGAGTGCAGACAGGGGTACCTTACAAAAGCACCACGTTAAGACAGCCTGGGAGAGAGCTGTACTACCTCCTCCGCTGTGCCTCTCGAGGGCTTTTTGTAGCGGCGATCAGGAATGGAATGGAATGGAATGGAATGGAATAGAATAGAACAGTTCAGTTGGAAGTTCAGAGATCATTAAGCCCAACTATCCAACAACTTTGGGGCTGACCAAAAGGTAAAGCATATCAATGAGGACATCATCCAGATGCTTCTTGAACACTGACAGGCCTGGGGCACCAACCACCTGTCTAGGAAGCCTGTCCCAGTGTCCACAGTAAAGAAATTTTTCTGACCTCCAGTCTGAACCTCCCTGGTACAGCTTTGTGCTGTTCCTGTGCATCTTGTCAGTGGTTATTCAGAGAAGAGACCAGAGCCTCCTTTTGCACTTCCTCTCCTTGGGACATTGTAGAGAGCAGTGAGCTCATCTCTTGGCCTCTTTCTCAGACCAGAAGATTGAGGTGTCTCAGCACACACCTTGCCAGCTTTCTTGCCCTCCTCTGGGCATCCAAGTTGTTGACAGCTGGGATGCTTCAAGTCATTAGAGGAATATGAACAGTACAGAGGTGTGACCTCAGTCTCAAGTGACTTTGACAGGGGTGGTTCTTTAGCAACTTGTCAGTGATCAGAGAACAGAAGCCAAAATTCACTTCGGTTTCTAATGGACTCCAGATTGGACTTACATGGAAGGTATTTGCCTGCCTTGTGCCTGGGTCAATCAAGGAGAAACATAATCAAAAGATGAGTGTTCATTACGAACGGAAACATTTCCATAATAAAGTTCAGTGTGACTTCTAGCTGGCTGCCAGTTGTGAAATGTCTCAGAGGTGATCAGCCACAAATTGCACTGACGTGTTTGGGTAAGGAAGAAGTCTCTAACATGCGTGGGGACAACAAACATTGATCTGGACTCCCATAACTACTTTGACCCTCTGCCTTTCAGAGGAGAGACTCATGCTTCTTCACTTCAGGCATATTTCTACTATGCCAGAAATGGAGATATCCAGCCCACACAGTGTGCTGCTATCAAATGCACGCTGATCACCCAGCCTGGTGCACAGGATGTTTCCTCTTCAGATGTCTTTTTGGCCTGAATACTGAGCAAGCTCAACTTCTGCAGAAATAATTAATATCTCGTCTCTGCCAAAATTGCAAAAGTTTAAACAAACTGGTTCTCACTGCCTCCCCCCAGAGCCCCGTCTCCACTTCTCATCCTGATACCTTATCGTGCTATGGACAGGATGTTTTACATTGCTTTCTCTATGGTGACCACACAAACATCCTGTCACTATCAAAAGCCCTTGGAGTGTTACCGTCTTGCAGAGCCTTTGATCTGTGCTTGGATAATCAAAGATAAAAATAGGCTCCTCCCATCCTGCTTTATATCTAGCAGTCTTGGTTTAATAAATGGTGCATGTTGACCACTGTACACTCAAAAAGCAGCAAATGTTTTTGCAAAGACTGGGATAAAGGCTTGGATCCTGGTCACCAAACACAAGATATGCAGTTTGGGTATTGTCCCACGCAGTCTCAAACTGTGCCATAGGGAACACAGGTGTGCATGGAGTTGGTTTTTGTTCTTCATTAAAGTCATTTCATGAAAATGATTTGTCAGCCATGTTACACATCTTGCTCCAAACACTCCTGAGCAGCCTGACGTTTGCTCCATGCTGTTCTCATAAGTGAGGCATTATGAGCATCAAAGTGACTTCCAGTATTGGTAGACAGATGGGTCTTGTCCTTTACCTTCTATTATCTGAGATCAAACTTGAAAGCCCGATAGCTTTGTAGATTGTGCTGGGGCTTGTCAATGTGTGCTTAGGCAGCTACTGATTTTTATTTTTTTAGATTAATGTATCCGATATAGGATGCAATAGGAGGCTTGATGGAATCTCAAAGCCCCTTCAGCTGAGTTGTGAGTTTTGTTCAGTTTTTTTAATGGACGTCCTTAAAACCATCTTCATCTCTAAGTATAACCCACACACTGAGGCAAACTTGGTATCTTTTGAGATGCAATAGTTTTCCAAAGACTGGTAGAACTGCCAGGGGCAGAAAGTTCCTTCACAACATTATGTGTAGTCCCCAAAACTCGTGGTGAGACGACGAGTCAAAGAGGAGACTCCTACATGGAGCAGGGAGAGCAACATGTGCCTGGTCTGGTTTGGAGACACAAAGGGACCTCTAACACTGCCATTAGCAGAGCTTCATGTGATGATGGAATCTAATCTCTCATCTTGTCTCATTTTGAACATCTTTCTCCAAGGTTTTGATGTAATCACGTTGTTGGGGTGTGCTGTGCTGGTCTTCTGCATCCCCACCAGCATGCAAATTGAATTCACTGGGGGCAGATGGGGAACCAACAAAGCTTTCAGACTTCTGTTCTGCTTTGGAGATCAAGACTTAGCTTTTGATGTTGGGTCAGCAGAAAGAGAATTTCTTTGGAGACGTAGATACAAATGTTGTCTGCAGTAAGAAACAAAGCTAGCTTTATGGTTTAATCTCCTGCTTAAGGCCATGTTACAAAATCATAGCTTGCTCTTTGCAATTTGTGACTTTCAGGAATGCTGAGGAGAAGTCTAGGCTTAGAACACCAGCAGTACAGCAAGTGTCCTGCAGCACTGGGCTGAGCATTCATAATTATTAAGTTAACTGGGGTATTTTGAGAGCCTCACACTGCAGGTCAGGGATGTCAGGGTTGGGTTGAGGTTTGTGAGCCACTTTCCAGTAGATCCTTGGCACTGCTGGGCCTCTGCCACTGCAGGGGGTCACAGCTTTTCCTGCACTGCTACCTTGCAGTGGGAGTGCTTGCAGTTTGCCTCTTCTAGGACGCATCACTTTGTCCAACACGTGTCATGCAAAGGCTTGGCAGCAATTTCAAGCAGTTTCTCTTACCTTTAAATTACAAATCTATGGCTTTGCTCTGCTGGTTTTTGAAACCTTCTTTGGCCTTAGTTCAGGATCCTTCAGGTTATCACGAATCTTTTTGTTGCTGGTGCTGGCTTCGAAACATGGGATCTGTCTCTGCCCTCTTCTGTTTGTTGTTGCCCTTCCGGATCTGTCTTGTAGTAATTCACTGTGCTCATTCACCCCTGCCAGATGAAAGTGAGCTGAACAGACAGAACTAGGTAATAATTCCAAGTTATTAGGGAGTGCTCTTCATCCCGACCGTCTGAGCTGATGCTATCTTTCTTCATACAACAGCTGCTCTGAAAGTAATGCCTCCTCTTTTACTGTGCTGGCCCTTGATGTTGGAGGCGCATGTGGGTGGGATGACAGCAGAGGTTGAACCTTCCCACTGATGTTCCATTAAATTCTGTTGCCGTGTGATAGCTGACAGCAGAGGGGTAGTCTGAAAAATTGCTGTCTAATATAGAGGCGTGTATGGAGCAAAGGTGTGGAATTGAGTTCCTCCATGTGGAAAAAATGGCACCCGTTGACATTCATCCAAGCTTGTGAGCAGTGATGGAAAGCAAGCAGTGGATGTGAGCACCAATCATACATCTCCTAGATGGTGCCAGTGCTGAACTTCATGACTTCTCTCAGGGGAAGAGAAGGAGCTGTTCTCTTTCCTCCATCATGTATCTTCTGCGAGTTGCAGTCAGATGTGTGCTATCACATGCATTTTCTGGCTCTGCCTGCTTCTCCCAGTGATTGTTCCAGAAGCAGAAAAACATGCTGGAAGAGTCACTGCTTTTCTCCTTTTTATTTGATGTTCTTTGCTGGTACTCTGCAGAGCCATTTAGATAAGGGGATTTATCAAGCTTGAACTAATTAACCCTGAATGCAGGAAGTCAGAATGGAGCGTTCAGCTGTGAAATCCTCAGGCTTATCCTGAAGCACACATGGGTCTGAAGGAATTTCCTATCTCCCTTCCCGTGTCGGCGAATCACTGTGGTGGAGTTTTGCCTTTGCCTTAATGGACTTCTCTTGCTGATGTGCCTTGAGGGTGATTTGTTGGCAGGTCCATTCTGTAAGCCAGGCTGCTTGTAGTGGCATCATGTGCAGCAAGGGCTGTCTCTGCTCCAAGGTTCCTGTGCCTAGAGTTTTTTTTCCTTTACTTGTGAGAGAGGGTTGATTTTGCCTGCAGGATGATGCTTTAGAAGTTGTTGCCAATTGCTTTCTCAATGCAGAATTGGCAGCCAAAGCAGTGACTTCATATAAAAAAGGAGGAAAGAGGCTACCTGAAAGGTCACGATAGGAACAAAATGATCACTGCTTTTTCTGCAAGGGCAGTTGGTGCCTTGGGAGCATTCTCAGCCTTGTTTCATGTTGCTGTGAGTCAGGTGGGTCTTAAGAGAAGAGCAGTCCAAGGCAGAGTTTGTAGCATCTCAGTCTGTAATTCGTCGGCGTTCCCTGGCTGTACTTGGTGCTGTCAGACTGCCTGGGAAGTGCATCAAGGCTCAGATCCCCAATGTATCCCACTGCCAGGGTTACACAGTGATCCAGAGAGAGCTTCTGAGGCAGATCCAGAAGAGAGACCTCCGTGACACACATCTGGAAACAGTGAAAAACACGAGGGCTTCCAGCAGAATGGAAGCCAGAAAAGAAAAAACGTGGTGCCTACTCCAAGTGCCAATCTCTTGTCAGCACCAGCAGAGCAGAAGTGCTGGTTCACATGGGAACCCTTCCATTCCTACGGAGGCAAAATGGTTCCTCTGTTAGAGGAGAGGACGAAGGGGTGGGAGGGAGCAACGTCATTTCATCATACGAGGATCAGCCACACTTTCATCTCTGTGAAGAACTGCAGTTCCAGATTTAGTATGTTCTTCTGGCACCAAACCGTCTGAACGTTTCTCTTACTCCATTGCAAAGGTTGCAAGTGTGGATGATGAGACCCCTGCTCGTGCAGTGCAGAGCTTTCCCCTGAGGACCAGGCCTCTGATAAAAGCACAGGGTCGCAACCAGGAAGGGACAGGCTCTCACGGAGATGTTCTTGATAGCCTCAAAAGGGTGCAGAATTGCTGTGTGTCTGCCTGTGGGCTGCTGGGAAAATAGCACCATCTTATCTCTGAGGGGTGGAGTGAGCGTAGTTCTGTGAATGTCTGAGAAGACCACAGTGGCATACAATGGTACTTTGGTGTTGTTGCTGGGATTACATGCAGAGAGTGTTTTTCCTTTCTCACCTGTGTATTTCTATGGGAGCAGAACTGCTTGCTTCATTGTGAACCACACTGGGGAAACAGAGGTGGTCTGGGTTAAGGCAGTAAACAAGCAAAAGAAAGAAAGAAAAAAAGAAGAAAAAGAAAGAACACTTTCTGATAGGATTATTTCAAGGTGGATCTGTTCCCTGCACCATCTGCAATGCAGATGCACAAGTAGCTGTTCCAGCACATGTGAGACAGGCGGGGGTTGGCAGGGAGGCGACATGTGCTGAGCGAGCCATACCTTAAGCTGCTGTTGCTGTCAGAAGCATCTCGCTGAACTGGACCCAGATCCTCTTGGCAAGTGCACATCCACATGCAGAGAAAGAGCCCATGTCACCAGTTCATGTTCTCTCTGTTTTGACTGAGTCCAGTGTCTGCTTCGGTCCACATTCCTTACGATTTGTACTGTTGTTTTGTTGGCTTTTTTTCCAGATTGCCAGACAGGAGGGAAGGGTCATTTTAACCTCTGGACTCCCATATCAGACTGTAAGTATTCAGGGCATTTTTCTGGTGTTGTACCATTGCATGATGTGGAATGAGCAGATAGAGAAGAGGACCAGTCTGATGAGAAGGCAGTTGCTGTTTTGGCTTTTGGATGTTTCCTGCACTAAGAACTATGTAGGGTCCTGAGAGGCTGGCTGTTGTTTCTGAATGGCCGAAGGTTGAGGTGAAAAGTCTTCTACACACAGCACTTCATCAGAGGGGAGTGCAATTGACTTCCATTAAGGAAACTAAAAAAATAAAAAATCAAGCTCAGTAATCTCAGAACGAAGTGTTTCTGTTTGGCCTCACAGGCAGGTGAGAAGCAGCTCAGTTCCCATGCCTTTTATCACAGAGATCCTTGTTTACTGACTGGCTCCTCACTGACACAGTTTCAACACTTAGAGACTTTTCTTTGGGTTTGGAAGGGAGAGACGGAAAGCCACCAAGCATGAGTCCAAGTGGAAGCTGTGAAGGCTTACTGTTTCTAAACACACACACAAAAAAAAGCCAGCAGAGTGAAACCAAACCTTGCCCTCAGCACCAGATGTTCAGAGCCCTTTGTGAGACATACTTCAAAACAGCATTGATGGGAATATATTGAACCTGTTATATCACTGGTTGCAATGCTGTAATGCCTGCTGCAAGTCTGTTGCAGTTTGTTATTACTCAAACATTCATTTGGAAATTTCTCTGTATTACACACATGAGCCAGAGTGCAGGGCTTTTTTTGCTACAAACTGCTGATACGATAGTTCCCAATAACTCAAATAGTTTCTTAGAGTATTTGCTGAGCTTAGGTGGTTAATTTCCTAGATAGCAGCTGGGCACTGAGGAAAGCTCTCCCCACGACATGATGCTGTGAGGTGACTGCAGCTGTGCTCTGCTGCAGGTTCCTGATCTTGGCTGTTCCCAGAGCCTACAGCTGATGCAGCAGGTAATTCAGAGGCCAGCATGATCTTATTTGGTCAAACTTCAGTTTCAAAGCACCATGTAGAAAGTGCAAAAGGGAAATAACTGCTTTGCAGTGTACAGGACTGCCCTGGGAAGTATCTGGTACCTTTGCTCCTTGCCTCTGTGTGTGCTGCGCTCAGACAGGATGGCTGTGTTGAACTCCTTCTCACAAGTATAAGACGTGGCTGGGCCCAGCTTGCTGTCAGTGCTCATCATGTTGATAAAGATGTGTCGGAACCCTTCCCAGTCCTTTTTTTTCTTCACACTTTTCTGCCAAGTGTGAACCAAACATCAAGGGAGTGTCCACATCAATCTCTCTTCCAACTCTTTGGCCATCAGTGAGCTCCAGGTAAAGGTGGATAAGGGGTGAAGTGACAAAGCTGTCATCAGACACCACCTCAGCAGTGCCTTTACCTGCAGCATGAGATCCAGCCGCGTTTCACGTGTGATCAAACTCAGCTTCTAGCATTATTTGTAATTAAAACCAAACTAAGCAGGGGAAAAAGAGGGGGAAAGAAAAAACAAATTGGGATGCACAGAGTGCCTCATTTCTTTTGGTTTGTGCCTTGTCTCTTCCAGCTGCAGTCCCAGGTGGGGGAAGGAAGGTGCTTCTCTGTGAACTGCTCGGAAAAGGCCAAGGAGCAGGCGCTGCAGGTGCTGAAGCACTTCAATGTTCGCGTGACGCTGGCGGACATCTTCAGCCGCTGCCAGGTAGGATGAGTGCTGGCCATCGCACGGCCTTCTCGCTTCCTGACGCCCCAGCAGCCGCTGCATCTGCTCTTGGGGTTTTGCACTCTGCTTGGTTTCCAAGGTTTCTGCTCAAACTCTGTGCGAAGCCGTGAGTTTGGGGCCTGCTGACATCCAGCAGAGGTGCTGATGAGGTCAGAATTGCGGAGGCACTGCTCCTGCGCCTCGCTCCAAACTGCGGTGTTCCAGTTTTTGGTACTTGGCACGTGTTTTGGCATTGGCTGTTTCAGTTACATTCTCTTTGTTCCTGCGTTCTCTGTCTAGGACACACGCTGTTTTAATTATAAACCATGTTTAATTATGGCTCTGTGACTCTGATAACACTTAATTACTTTAATAGAAGGACTTTTTTTTAGGACCATTTCATTTCAGTAGCGATTAGGATAATTCATGTCCATGCTAGTTGATGACTCCAGATTGCGTTTGGCACCAAATGTCTGCAGGTTGTTTTTAAGAAGAAATTTTAATTGCGTTAGTTCAAATCTCCATCCTTTCCAATTTCTCTCTTGTATTTGTTACAGTGACACGCCACAGCCCATCCCTTCAAAACCTGTTATATAAACCAAATGGCAGCTTCACCATCTCTCACCTTATCAGCGTTCACATAGAGAAAAAGAAGAAACTGTAAAGCTCTCTGCTAGAAGTAAATAAGCCAGTAAATCCTGACTCTGTGCCTTTCAGTCAAGCTTAGCAGGGTCTGCTGGCCCAGTGCAATGCACATGTTCTGTAGAAGCAGCAGTGACTCCTGGGCAGAGAGCAATATCTAGAACTCTGTGTGTACCTGATGCTGGTTGCTGAAACCATGTCTGTACCCTGTAGCAAAAGTGAGAGTTGTCCATCTGTGCAGGTTGTCTGTAAGATGAGAATGATGTAACAGCATGTAGATGGGATCAGCGCAACGTGGGCTGATGGGCTGATCCTACTGCAAGATAAACGTGTGCTCAGGTGTCAGTGCGTTCAGTCTCGTGTTTTTATTGCTCCAAGAACGGATCTCAGTTGTTACGTAGTGACCTGCTGGCTTTTTTGCTGTTTAGAAAAGACAACTTACGGATTCAGTGATTCTCTGAGTTCCCATAACGTGTGAGTGCTCTTCCTGGTGGTTGTTGAAATGCCACCTGAAGGAGCACACACAAAAAAACCCTGCAGGAAACTGCAGTGTCTGTCATAAATGCAGAAGGCTGTGAAGCATCCAGTCTGAATCCAGCCCCTTGCTCACGGTCTGGGGTCTGAAACTGCTTAGCTGTGCAGCATTTTTAGTATGTGCTGTCTTAATTTACAGTATAAATAGGGGTAATCAATCTGGCTAGGAATATGTATGGAGTGTTATCTCACTTCTAGGAGAAATGCCTTCCTTGTAAATTGTGGTGGTAGAACAGCTGCATGTTTTATACTGCTAGGCATGGGAAGATGCTATTATTTGTCAAACTGCTCTGTGTTCTGAATCATGTATTTGCCTGCATTTAAGGCATTTCGGAGCTGATTTTGTTCAGCTGTCCTCTGCAGCCTATGCAAGTTTCATTGCTGTGATGCTGTTGCCCTGGGGGTGAATCCTGCAGTGCACAGCTGTCTCCATGCAGACACCGGCCCTGTGCAGCGTGTGGGGAGAGCTGGGGTCAGAGGGTTGAGTGGGATCAGGGTGGTGCTGCCTAATTGCTGCCTGAAGAAATGGCAGATTTCTGCTTTTTAAAGGGTCCTCAAGGCTGGCTGTGGCCAACAGAGGCCTCAGTGCTTCATCTTCAGGTTCTCTCTAAAGCATCCTAATTCTCTGCAAACATAGCACTTAATTAGGATGGAGGCTCCTGTTCCCCCCCACGGTCCCTGTTCTGGTCTCTAACCAGGTTACAGATCTCAGGGCTTGAGTTCTGCCACCTCCTCCCAGAAATGTGCATTGCTGATGGCTGGCTGGGACCTGGGACTGTCCCTGGAGCAGGGGAGGGCAGCAGGCAGGCCTGCCTTGCAGGAACACCAAGAGCAGGAGGTGCCCAGGCCACAGCAGCTCACGGCCAAGGCACAGCACACAGCTCTACTCACCAGCACTGGAAGTCCCTTATCAGCTGCAGTCACCTCACGTAGATAAGGGTTTGCTGCATGTCACAGGAAGCAGTGTGGCATCCTGCCTGCCTCGCACTGTCTCATGGAGCAAGGGTTTGTTTTGTCTCTTGAGCTTCTTGTGCAAATGATTGGAGTGAATACATCAGCAAATGTTGTTGCAGTAACAATTAATGCATGTAGTGTGGAGCAGATGGTAAAAATGGGGCTCAATTCAATGCTGTAGCCAGGATTGCTGTAAAATATATTTCCTACATCGGGTCCCTCAGTGGGGATGGACGGTTTCCATTTTGCAGATATAGAGAGTGGACTGGCTTTGTAACTCTGCCAGAGCACCACCACTTTCTGCTAGAACAATGGCAAACACCAGTTACCTCTGTCTGACTTCTCTCTGCAAGTGCAAGGAGAACTTTACCTATGTGCTTCTCACCATCTCTGCCTTCTGCAGCACAATTGCTCTGCTCAAAAGCCCCAGGAACAGAGGAGCCACCAGCAGGGCTGGACACATCCTTCCTGGTGTGCCCATCACACACATCCCTTGTGTGCTGCATCCTGGGGCTTGGTGGTGCTTGTGGAGAGCCGCCTGTGCCCAGCAGCCTGAGCCAGGGCTCCTGTTATCCTCAGTGAGGAACATACTAGATTACTTGAGCAGAAATAAAATGAAATTTGTCTTTTGATGCCAAAAGGCCTCAAGACGTTATGTGCTTCTTTAGCTTCAAAATCTGTGAAATAAACCTCTTTCCTCCATCTATCAGAAATGCAGATATGCTCATTTGATTATCTCATATCCACCTTTTCTTCTTTCCCAATAGTCAGAGGTCACCCTTTTGGGAGCGGCGATGCGAAGCGGAGCTCAGCACTGCGGTGCCTTTGGTGCCCAGCAGGGCTGCATGGAGCCGTCGGGGGCTGTAAGCAGCGTTAGGGCATCTGCCAAATGGCCTCGAGTGGAGGGTCAGCCCGTGCGGCACAGAGGAGGTTTTCAGGCACCCTGCCTTTGAGAAAAATCAGTGTCTGCTAATGAAGGTGTCCACGAGGACAGCTGTGTTCTGGGTCAGATGGGGGACAGCTGGGTTGTTTTACCTGGCGTTTGACATTTGGCACTCTCACCGGTCTGTCTGTGCACGGACTCTTGGAAACAAATGTGCTGCCGGCAGACATGGCCTGGATGACTGACTCGCCTTCTCCCATCTTGCTTTCTGTGCTGTCTCACTGAGTGGGGCAGGCTGCATCTGATGACCCCGAGTGTGGGCAGTGCCTCTGTTTGCTGCCCCATCTCACAGTGAGCCTCAGCCACCAAAGGATTTCTTTCCTCGGGCTGAGGTTTGGCACAGGACTGGCTGCCGGTGCCACTGAGACTCTACTTCTGCAAGAACAGCACAGATCTGGAGGGGCTGGGAGCCCCTGGCAGTGAGCAGGGCTCGGTGCAGACTGAAATCAGATTGGAACTGTTTATCTCAGGAGGAGATGAACAGTGTGAGTTGTTGCTTTTAAACCTGTGTATCACCAGTGTTTATCTCAGAGGTTCAAAGGGAAAACAGTGTGTGTGGTGGTAGAAAGGCTGGTAAATCCTTCCTGGTACAGAAGAACCCATCATGAAAGGTTTGTAACTGCTGCAGTCCTTGCTGGTTTGCAGTGCCAAAGGGAGATTCTGAGTCAGGAGGGTGCATCTGTCTTCCCATTGACCTGAGGGTGTAAAAGCTACCCAGCTAAGCACTGAGGTTTAGGGGGATTCTGCTGAGCTCATCCCTTGCGCTGGGCATGAGAACAGCGGGGTTGCCTTTGGGCTGATCCTGTGGCTGCTCCTGCTGCAGAGCAGGGACCCCTCCGAGCAGTGATCCCCAATGAGATCTGCACCTACAGTGCAGTGGGGTCTGCACCTTCTACAAAGTTTTGAAGCTTTCCTGTGAACAGAAACGACTGCCATTACATCCCCTGTGAAAACAAGCGTGCAGGGAACAAAACACCTCAGGCTCCAAGTGCAGTTTCTGCAACTGGACAGCCCTGCATTTGTTACAGGATTATCTGCAAATTCAAATAGGTCGTCTCTTTCACTTCACTGAACACTCTGATCCTAAATAAGCAAATGACATCACCTATTCTGATGTCCTGTTTAACTTATGACCTCAGCCCGAGCCCCGCAGGATGTGAGAGATAACTGCTTTATTTCATTGTCTGGAGATCTGATACGTTTTCTCTCCCCCCTTCCCTGCTCTTTCAGTTCCGCTCACCCCATCCCTTCGGAGAGGTGTTTGCATGGGATCAGGAGTAGGTGGGGGGCTGGAGGGGGTGGGAGGAGAGGAAACCACCATTTATTTTTTTCAAATGAGGTGCAAAAGTGTTATAACAGTTACAGCAAAGGTTGCTGGTTTTTGTGGTTAAGGTAACGAATTTCAGTGCTGCAAAGCTCATCATGTGCAAACTGATTTACGCAGCGAGCCTTGTACAGAGCAATCCATTTAGCAGGGACAAAGAGAAAGTCCTTATGATGAGATGAAAAACTCAGTGCTTGGGGCACTTTGCGAGAACCTTTGAAGCCGGCCTGGGAACTCTGGCAATATTAGTCGATAATTAGTAATATAGATCCCCCAAGCTGTTGTTTAGGTTGAAAATGTGCGCGTCTCTCATGAGCCTCTGTCACACCAATCTGATCAGCAGGCTTTTTTGTTCCTTTTATGTGGGTTGCTCTGTCGGTCCAGATGATGATGAGAACTCCCAGACATCATCTTTCTCACTTACTTGTGAGCCACGCAGCCATCTCCCTGCTCTGTCATGTCGTGGAAGTGGGACCGGGGCAATTTTGCTTTGTGGTCACCTTTCTTGGCCCGGACAACAGTCTTTTCATTCTTCTAAATGTAGCAGTTGTGCTTCCCCATGCTCCAGGGGAATAGAATGTAAAGGCTACGTATTTCATGAACTGCTTCTGCCCTAAAAGACAGCAGGAGATTTGTCTCAGGAGTTGCTCAGGACAAAGAGTGTCTGCAGCTGAAATGGCATTGAGAGATCATCAAAGAATTTTGAAGATGCCTGTGCTCAGATCCCACCTTTCAGCTTTGAGATGTCCTTTGCTGACAGAACATGGTGTCCCTCTTGGCTTCCTGTCCACCCCAGCATCTCCTTAGAGAGGGACGTGTTGCTATTGGAATGAAGAACTCCATGTGCTGGATTCTGTAGACTTGGGAACGCTGAGAAAGAGAATATCGTTCCTAAACCCTCTGTGGTTTAATAAAAGCTTCATCCCTGGGACGCAATTTGTCAGCGCCTACAGGTCAGGAGAACCCGTGATTTACAGCACCTGTGGGTTCTCCAGATGTGAGAGCTGCTCACCAGCCCTTAGGCTGAAATGAAAGCTCAGCCCTGTGCTACCCACAACATGGGCTGTGATTTCTTGGTTCAGAGTGTGATTGTTCAGCACAAAGAGTAAGGCCCTCTTAATCTTTTTGTTTATCCTGGGCTTGGCAATTTAGATGTAATCTGCAACTTGTGCTGCTTACATTCTGTCCGGGAAGCACAGCTGGTATTATTCTGCCTCTACAGACATTGTTGAAGGAGTGAATTGATCTCAAAAGGTGCTTGTCCCTGGGCCTGTCTGAGTGTGAGCATTCAGTGGTGAAAGCACCTAGCCCTGCGACAGCAGCGCTGCATTCAGAGGATGTGGCTCTTTCTGTTTGGAGAGGCTCTACGTGACGGTTGTTCAATCACACTGGGGCTGGTGATAATTTGTCATAACAAACTGTGCTCCTTCCAAGCCTTGAGATTTTTATTTGCTGACCTGTGGGGCTTTATAACTGATAGTGAGAGGTGCAGCAAGCACATTGCGGGCAGGGCAAGGTGGGCTCAGCAGGGCCAGCTGCTCACCCTGCGTGCCCCCAAGCTGCAGATAGCCAGCAGCCCTCCCAGCCTTCACTGCCAGGATTTATGTATCCTCAGTGGGAAGGATGGGTGTAGCTGTGCTGTGCTGACGATGGAAGGGTTGTGCAGAGCAAGCTGCTGGGGATGACCCCTATGTGCAAGGCAGGGTGACAAGCCAGCACTCCCCTGAGACAGCAAGGAGCACAGCACAGCACAGCACACGAATGCAGCAGCACAAGTCGTGCACAGCTCCCAGCCTGTAACTTGCCTAGCTCTGCCTTGTCATGTGTAAAGCTCAAAGCTCCCTGAAAGCAAGGCTCGGCTGGGCCTAATTCTCAGCAGCGAGCCTGGACAGTAGTGCCTGGTTCCCACAGACTGTACACTTCCCTGCCAAGATTTCAGTATCTTCAGAAATTCAGCGGAGCATGAAGGTCACAGCGAGGGAAGAATGACAGCCTGAGACTTTTTTCCCCTTTCAGCAGCTAGGAGCAGACTGTTGTCTCTCTCGCATGTTGACTGTTTTCATAGGGTTAGCGTGAAAGTTTATGTTTTACACAGACCAGTGGAAGTCAGATATGGGAATGCAGCAGATCAGCTGTGTTTCTTCAAGGAAGACGGTCTCATGTTGCAGACTTGCTTTCTCAGTGTCTGCAAAGGCTTGATTTCCAGTGAAATTTCCTTTACAGATCTTTGTAGGTTTTTTGTGGACGCATGTGAGACTGTACCCAAGGTTTTGGTTTGTGTGTTTATTTCCTTTCTCTCCTTTTGCTTGTAAAGCTGCAGGCGAATATTGAACTTCAGGGGGAAGAGAGCTGTTAATTTTTCACGCTGTTATGTATTACACTGCTCAGAACGATGATGGGATGATGGCAGGCGAGCTATTAGAGGTCAAACCTCAGCTGACAGTGAATGTTTTCTTTTGAGGAAATCAGCCTTATTCCTGGGAACCTGGCTTTGTTCTCCTGTGCTAAATGCAAGAAAGGTATGAGTGTGTGTTTTTTCCTGGAGGGCAACGCTAGCAGGAAAAATGCTGGTTTTAGCCAGCAGAAACAGAACAAGCAAACAACGATTGGCAGTGAAAACAGCACTTGTATTTAGACTAGCATAGAAAAGAAGGAACAATGCAGTGCAGAGTAAACGTCCCTTTCTGCAGTTCTGTGCAGGGCTTTTTCTTCCTCGCGTGGATTTGGATGGATCAGGAAGTGCATCGGTCAGCAGTGCTGCTGGTGTCACTGGGAGAAAGTAATGGGAGGTCAGCGGGTGACAGTGATGGAGTGACTGCAGGGAGAGCAGTCTCTGGAGAAGGCACTGACACAGCCATAACTCCCAGGCGTCCCAAAGAAACCGTCCCCATGTTTTCTCTCAAATGTCATGAGAAAACAAGAGATTTAAGTTCTGTTGGTTTCCAGTCCCCTGTGCCTCCTGAGGTCAGAGTTCAGTGTATTGACTGTGTCAAGAAGTCAAAATTCCCATGTTTTATACACTGTGGAGTTTCTCCTCCTTTCTGACATGGGTGCCCTTATCATGCTCGTTGTTTGTGTGTCGTGGTAAGGATTGGGTGTCCAGCTCTTGGTGTTTGGACGGCTGTATATTTATACTGCTGGGTTCTCAGGATAATGATCCTACACATAGACCAGCAGTACAGTTAATGGGCCTCGTGATTTGAGATATCTCATACCTTAAAAGGGAAATAATGTCAAAGTTCTTGTTTTTACGGTGGAGTATCCAGCTTCATTAGTCGTTTGGGTGAAGTGGATTGGTTTGAACTCAGCCAGAAGGCCTCCAGGGCTTTATTTTCACCTTGTCGATCAAGATGATCGAATGGAGGTGGACAGGAGCCTTTCTTGGAAGTGTTTTGATGTGGACCATCTTACAGCGTGTGCAGTACCACACTAATGGTTTCCAGTGCCCGCTGAGGATGCTGCACAAACTCTTGCCCCACAGTTTCAAATGCAATAGAAGAACTCCTGTGCCCTTCAGGGGGAGTGAATGTTTTTTTGCAGTCGTCACGGTTTTATTTTGCCTGGGCAGCCACTGACACTGGCTGCAGACCTTTCTTTTCTCAGGAAGAATGTGTGATCTCGAGGCATTTTTAGAGGTTTCCTTTGAGTCAGCACTGCACACCGAGGTGCACATACTTGACCTCACTGCAAAATTTGCCAGATCTGTAATTATTTGAC
The DNA here is from genome assembly GCF_019238085.1 of Lagopus leucura. Classification (NCBI taxonomy): domain Eukaryota; kingdom Metazoa; phylum Chordata; class Aves; order Galliformes; family Phasianidae; genus Lagopus; species Lagopus leucura. The sequence continues at coordinate 9,473,121 of NW_024962275.1, read as the reverse complement.
GGCGTTTATCTGAAGACCTTTAGGCGTTAAGCGGTGTAACTTCCTATTGGCATCAATTGAAACATATCGCTCCTTCGTGGTATTACTGATGTGAGAAGACACCCCACAGCAAAGAAAATCTTACGGCTGTGGAGCCCTGTGGGATATGGTTCATGATTTCCTGTTTCATCTGCTGCTCTAAAGCTATTTTCAGCCAGAAGCAGCTAATTATGAGGATGGGAAGCAATGAAAGTGGGGTTGGGGCTCTTCAGGACCTTGTCCCCAAAGCTGCACATGGTCTAAATGACTTACATAATGTAAATGGAGACCACTTTGTGTTCATATGAACTCCTTCATCCATGTTAATACACCGTTTCAGAAACAGGCGGGTACAGCAGATGCTGGTGAAATGTAGAAAGAGAAACAGAAAGCTTTCACATGATTTTTGCAATTCTTACCTTGTGTCAGACTTGAAGAGGATGATATTTTGCAGTTACATTAAGGAAACACAACCATATTGTGTGCCAAAGCCAGCCCAGGATTTTGCTTAGCAGATGCTGTTTTTGATTCAGTCATTTATAAGAAGCTCAGGGTACATTTATCTTATTCTTCCCCCAGGAAAGCAATAGAAGACATCTGATAGCACCAAGGGCTTTGTAGTGAGCGTACCTGAGTGGGTGCTGATCTGGAAAAAGGCCTCCTTACAGCACAAATAGAGCCCCAGTACCCTCTGACTGGCAATGGGAGTGGTAGCTCAGGGGGAGAATGACAGCATAGGAGTTTTGGCAAAGGTGGAACATAGAACATTCAGGGCACGGTTCTTGTGAGTCATTGTGCTTCTTCTGGAGAAGTGGATTTAGATGATTTACCTCTCTTAATTCGAGATATGCAGTCTGAGTTGGTCATCCATTTGATCCAGGAAGGGCTGGGGCGAGATGCAAGTGAAAACCTGTTTTTCACTCATCCTCAGCATCCTCCGTGTTCCCAGCCCTCTCTCCCCTGGCTTTCCCCTTTGCTGGTCCCCATGGACCTGTGTCTCCAAGAGACCCAGTGGACTCCTTAGTGATGTAGGGGAATGTCTGATGGTGAGCACAAATGGGTTTATTCCCCTTACAGCGATGTGGTGACAACCAGGTGAGCCCAGCCCCAGTCTGTCTTGCTGCCAGGAGAGTGGCCCAGCGTCTCGTGGTCCTTGTGCACTTCTTTTTTTGTGTTTGCAGCTCCTGCTTGGGAAATAAGCATGTGGGGAGCCAGGTGCTGAAAGCAGTCCAGCTGAAATGGGACTGAGGATCCATCTGAAGCTAGGTTAGGCACAAGGAGCAGGTTCTGGCTCTGGTGTACCACCAGCATGGATCCTTCCGTCTCTGGTAGCCAGTTCCTGGTGCTGTGCCCCTGGTATAGCCTGGGGCATGGCAATGAAGTGACATGGACAGACCATAATCTCTGCAGCTATTAAATTTTTAATTTAGCTGTCTAAATTCATGGACTTTGAAGAAGGGGAGATCGTGGGGCTGGGTCATGCAGGAGGAAATGAGCTGGTGGTTGGAAAGAGGAAGCTGGTGACAGAGGAGTCAGATGAGGAACATGGTTCCCCACTAACAGGGTCATGTGAATGGCTGCTTGGTGACAGGACAGAGTGATCGATGTGCAAGGATAATAGGTCACTGGGGAGTCAGCATGAAAGCTGAAGCCTCACGGAATGTATAGGACACAGTAGAGAAGAAAGTTAAAAAGACATCAAGTAAAGCCAAAGCACTTCTTGTACACCAGCCTGGATTGCAGTTCTAGTTAGCTCACTTCTCTTGGCTTACTTTGCACACTCCAGGGTGTGGATATGTGAGTTGGGCACTTGATGGTGATCATGGGTCCCTCTGAGCTGACACGGGGCTGAGCCCCTGCTCTCAGGGGTGAACCCATCCCTGGGCTCTGCTCACCCCGGCTGCCTTCTCTGGAGCAGGGCTGTCTGGGATCAGCAACATTTCGTGGCATTTACTGGAGGGCTCAGATTACCCCAGTGAAAATAATCGGTTATGCAAAGTTATGCTGTTTAGATTGGGTTTCTTCTGTGTGGCCAGCGAGGTGTGAAAGTCAATCTATTCTGCAAACCCTGAGGGCACTTTCTGTGCGCTGATTCTGTAGGATCCCTCTAGGTTCAGCTGTCGTAAGAGAAACGCCAGCCCCGAGTTCCGTTCGAAGGATTGCAGGTGGTTGGGGCTGAGCTGTGGGGATGAGACGAGGCATGGGGCCGTGGGGCCTGCAGGTGGTGGGCTGTATCCATGAGGGGTGGAGGTGTGCAGCCTGGCTGTCCGCAGCACGCTGGGTGCTCTGCTTCACTGACCCATCATCAGCGTGTTAATCGGCAGCGTGCTTAGGGAGTTCTCATCACTAGGAGGAGGCCTTCCTGCAGCAGGAATGTTTTGTGATGTCCGACTCTTTGCATCATCACATTCCTTGTCTGCCCAGCACTCCACGTATTTGGGGTTGCAATGCGAGAACAGAAGCAGGAAAGTCCCCCTGAACAGCCCCTCCCCGTGCATCCCAACTGCAGGCAGTGCTGCCCAGAGGAATGCAGTGGCCCCAGATTTGGGCTGGTGGGTGATGGGGTGATGTCCCCGAGCACGCTGTAAGCACGAGGGACGGTCTGTGGGCTGCTGCCTTGCCCAGGTGCTGCAGATGCTGTGTAACCCAGCCACGCGGGCCAGCAGCACATGCATATTGAAATCGGCCTCAATTTATGCTGCTGCTGCTCTGTGGCTTAGCGCGGTGTCATTCATATTCAGCCGTAGTGCCAAAAGCAATACTCGGCTGCTTTCTTATTTCTTAATGAAAAATACCTCTTTAGGGTTTCTTTGAAGTCCCCACCCCTGAAAATCCCCACTATATTGTCATCATTGTTACTGTTAACAGCCCCTGCCAGTACCGGGAGCCTTTCCTGACAGATATCTCCGCGGGGGCTTTGTCAAACCCTGCAATTCAGCCCTCCGCTATAGACAGTTTTAAATGGCTAATGACGGACCTCCCGGGGGAGTTCTGCCAGACTCTCAAAGACCTCCCAGGTTTGGCAGTGGCAGGGTGTCCTTTCCCTGGGGCCGGCGCAGGAGGAATGCGCGCCATCAGATTCTCCTACCTAAGCTGCATCAGCCTGCTTATTTTTTGCAGTTGCAAAGACTCATCCATGCGTACAGAGCCGGTTGCTTAGCAGAGGAGAGGTGGCTGTGTCAGTAGAGGACGTGGAACAAAAAGGCCAAACCTCCAAGGAAAAAGAACCCGCTGGTAGAGGTGTTACTGCATTTTAGCATTGGAAATATCTTTGGTAGAAAGTAACAGAAAAATCTAGAATTATAGAATGAGTCATTTGAGTTGGAAGGGACCTTAAAGGCCATCCAGTCTGTGGATGCAGTGAACGGGGACATCCTCAGCTCCATCAGTGCTCGCAGCCTGGGCCAAAAGGCTGAGAAGTTTGTCCCGGTTTCTGTCAGAGGCCCCGTTCTTCCCCGGTGTGTGAGACGGGGGTCTTGATGGGAGAAAAGTGGGAATGGGAATGGTGTCTAAATGTGCTGGGCACCTGCATGCTGTTTTCTGAAGGGACAGGAGAACACTTGAGGAGCAGTGAGGGCCTGCTGGAAACACATCACAGATCCCTCTGCCTGTGATCTCAGGAGTTTCAGGTCGGTGCAGGCTGGTACAGAGCAGACAACACCGAGCTTCCCCATTTATTCATAGTGCAAAAGGCTCTTCTCAGAGATTAGCAAATGAATTCCCTGGAGAGTTTGCTAGAATTGGTTCTTTCCTTGCACTCGTGCTACCAAGTGCAATGAAACCTTTTCCCTTTCTAAAGTAATCAAAATCAATACTTTCTGTTTTGCATTAAAACAATCTTTGGGTTTTTTCACTTGAGGGGCAGCTCCCATCTCTCAGTGATTCTGTGCCTTTAACTGGGCTGCTGTTACACAGAATGGTTGAAGCTTCATTTAGCCTGAATGAAAAACGTAATGTGTGTTGCTGAAGAGAGGAAACTGGTAGTGGATGATTTACTTGGCATGCCCTGCAGCAAGGAGGGTATAAATGAAGCGGGGGAACACTGAGAGTGCTGAGACCTGAACCAGAGGAAATGCACGAAGCCTTGGGGTGACCTCATGGAAATTCCTAACGACAGACTTGACTCATTCTGTCAGGAGGGGTGAAGATCAAAATAACACCGGCCTAGAAATGCGAAGGCCTCTAGATAATGCAGATGAGTGTAATGTTACACAGGGCTGAAAGCCACCCTGGTTCTGCATGACCGGCCCAGCACGCAGGTGCTGCTCCTCCTCATGCCGCAGTGCCTAGGGCCTCCGCCTCCATCCCTGTGCCAGAGCTGCCTCTACGTTTAAGTAGAAGCCAATGTGTTTCTGCTCGGGGTGCCCTCAGATGCTGGCAGCGCGCAGAGCCGCACACAGCCACGTGTAAGGAGCACTGCCTGGCTCCTTGAGGCGGCTGTCCTGCGGCACAGGGACAGCAATACCATGAGCAGAAGCAGAGCAGCAGGAGGGGTCACCAAGCTGTGCCCTTCTCACTGAGGCTGGTTCCCGACGCGAGGCCGTGTGGGCATATGTTCAGTGTGACAGTGTCAGAAACTGATGCAGAGACTGTCAAGACCAAATTCCTGTGCTATTTCGAGAGCTTGAGATTTTGTCCTCTGTGCTTGTGTTCAGCTCCTGGATTCGTTCTCCTGTCGTACTGATGGATTTGTGACAGCGTGGTCGTGTACTGTCAGCTGCTTATCACTGGGTCTGATCCCTAAGCTCTCGGCTTCTCCGCGCTGCTATTTTGCAGCGTTTGCACAGTGAGGTGCCCAGATGCACTGAACATCTGTGAAACGCCGGCTGCTGAAGTCTCCTGAGCTTCATTCGAAATACCAGATTAATTGATTTACTTAGATTCATAAACAGCAGTGGAGAGCGGGAGGCTCTGACCCAGTGAGAAACTGCGGATGTGGCTCTGAACAGCAGGCTAATGAAGATGAAAAACCTCTCCTGTCCAGAGTAATCCAAACACAGCCTTACATATTAGTCTGTTGGCCCAAGTGCAGCTGTTTGTCTTTTCAGTAATCCGAAGCCTGAGCGGTGCCCTGAGCAGCAGAGGGGAGGTGACAGCAGGGACGGCCAGGAGGCTGGCGGTGCCCTCAGTGGAGCTGCAGAGCTGCCTTGGTGGCAGCAGTGCCGTCCCGGCTCGGGCCGTGCTGCCATGGCAGAGCCCGGCGCAGCCAGGAGCCCGGTGTCTTCCCTTCGGAGGGAAGCTGGAAAATCATCCTTGTGTTTAAAGTTCCCATGGCTGCAGTTTGAATTTGGCACACAGTTGGCCGTGGGGTTATCTGAGGTCATGTACTCAAATAGTTGTAGATAAAACAAGGGCCTGTTTGGATTGGAAATCTCCAGAGGGCTTTTCCTTTGCGCGAGGGTAATGATATTGCAAGAGGACATGAGCCAAAATAAAGATTCGGCTCCGTATGCAGTAGCTCAGTGAAATAAAATGAGCAGTAGAAAAAAAAAGAAAGGAAAGTAAAGAAAAGAAAAAAAAAAAAAAAAGAGGGGGAGGGGGTGGAAAAGGACTGTTTTCATGACGTTATTTTCTGGAGGTGCTGTGAGATGGAGGAATTGCAGCCAAGGGGTGGGAGTCGTGCAGCACATCCAGCTCAGCGGGTCAGCCCTGCTCCCACCTGCTTTGGGTCCCCACGCCGCACTGTGCAGCACCAGCATGAGCAGCTCTGCTGCCAAGGGGCGCTTCCAGAGCCCCCTACCAGCCAGGGCATCTGTAAAGAAGGAGAAATGAATGGGTTTTGAAAGTTAAAGACAGAATCAGATTCTGTTAGACTCTTTCACAGGCCCTTGGGCCTTTATGGGAAACTATTTACTCACCACTTAATGGAAGACTGCAGAGCAGAGCACATTTGGACAAGAAATGTGGCTCAGTACTTTTCCAAGTTGCCATTGGAGAAAAGCATGTGCTTGTAGCAGCAGCTCTCTTCCTTGCTCATTGCCAGCTACAACAATCTCGGTGACTCTGCAGCCTTGTTTTTATACAAATAATTGAAATTCAAAAGCAAAATGACAAAGCTGGGGAGCAAATCAGACCTTTGGGGGCTTTCTGTCTTCTTGCAGCATGCTGAGATGCGGTGCTGATGGATGCTGCTATAAAAGCATCTCTCAACTGGTAGTGAGAAAGTGAAGATGAGACAGGGAGAAAAAACTGGAGGAAATGATGTTCTCTGTCCTTCGCTGCAGGCTGGGGCTCCGGGCGCTGGGTAAGCCAAATGGGGACTGGCTTTCCTCCTAGGGCCACAGCACCCTTCCCATTTGCAGGCTGTTTGGAGCAGCCTCAAGGCGTGCAGACCTGCACGGGCCCCAGGAGTTTGCCCCTGAGAGCTGGGAGCTAGAAACCTTGTTCGGATGCAGACTTCATTTCAGCCTGCAAGTTATCTGAAGATGGCTTGCAGCTTTGTTACACTTGTTTATTATGTTGTTTTTAAGAGTGCTTGCTGAGGAACCCCAGACATGAATGCTTAATTGTTGGCTGTGGACCCGAGGAGCCCAGCTCCCACCACGTTTAATGGCATTGGTGGATCCTCCTCCTCTGGGCTGCTGACAAGAGCTCAGCTCTGCTGACAAATCTTTATCTCCGTGTCCATTCGGGTTTACTCAGGATGTTCACTGGAGACTTTGGGAGTCTGAAAGGTTGAATTCATCATTTGTTTTATCTCAGTCTTCTGTTCTGGTGAGGATATCTTCACAATTCAGATTTTACTAGAATGTGCTTAAAATGTATATTCGCATACTCTCTGTTAGCCTGGTTTGTTAGTGGGGAAGGAGTCATGAAAAGGTCGTGTATTCATCAGGATTCATTTTTAGAAAGGGAACAAGCCTCTGTGCATGTCTCCTTGGAGCACTGGCCCTGCTTTTCTCCTTATAGGGACTATTTAATAATGGCAACACCGTGGTTCTTCAGCTCCATAAGCTGAAAGAGACGTAGAGCAACATTCCCAAAATGTCTTTGTGCATCCTGTGTTGTTGTATGGTGTATAGTGATGTGACAAGGGGAATGGCTCTAAACTGGAAGAGGGCAGAGTTAGATATTAGGAAGAAATTCTTTGTTGTGAGGGCTGTGAGGTGCTGCAACAGGTTCACAGCAAGGCTGTGAAAGCCCCCTCCATGGAAGCATCCAAGGCCAGGCTGGATGGGGCTGTGAGCAGCCTGGTGTGGTGGGAGGTGTCCGTCCTATAGCAGGGGGTTGGAACAGGTGATCTGAAAGGTTCCTTCCAACCCAAACCATTCTGTGGTTCTGTGATTCTATGTTATATAGCTTTCTGCATCTCATAGGCACAGTGTTTCTTAATGTGCTTACAGCATGTTTTTTGTGCTCAACTCCCAAGACAAACTACTGTTCAAGTGCTTTAGGTCTGTGGTATTCTTTCAGAAGCGCTTCTGACCTGCTGGCTTTCTTTCCTGGGAAAAAAAGCAACAGCAAGTCTTCACCGAGCAGAGATGGGAGGACCTGGTGCCTGAATGGGTCCTTATGATGGCATACAGACCAGTATGTAAATGACATCTTCTCCACAGAAGGTATGAGAGCAAACCTCGTCCAGGTGATTGTGAAAAAGGAGTGGTTCATTGCCCTGAGGTGTGCCCAGGGCCACTTACCCCTGTGCCAGCCAGGAGGGGACAGAGGTGACTGCTGTGACATGCAGCAGTGCCCTTCCAGCAGAAGGCCAGCCAGGACAAGGTAGTTTGGGTTTTCTGTTTGTTTTGTGGTTTTTTTTAGTTCTTTGTGGGAATATGAACAGGCTCCCTAATTTTTGTGTTGTTAGTGCTGTCTCATGTGCCTTTGATCCCATACCAGAAGCATTGAGGCTGGATTTGCTGTATTGTCACACTGCAGCCCGGCGCTCACTCACTTCCCGTGGGCAACAGTGCATCTGAAAAAACACCCACACCTGAGTTCAGCAGGATTATTCTTCTGGCTCCAGAGAAACAGAGGACTTGACAGAAGTAAATGCAAAGGTTTGAAATGCATTTGGCAAAGCTGGGGGGACAGGGGAGAAATTTGTCACCCGAAGGTTCAGTGTGATTTACCATCTGTCAGTTTTATGGTGGTGACATTTTGCATTTTTTTCCCCCAGTGGTAGAGCAAAAATTAATCAGAAATGCAGTGGAAGGCCAACTGTGTTATGGTTATCATAGCGGGAGTGCAGGAGAAGGTTTGTCATCGTGGCAGCCTTGGAGCAAATTTGCTGAGGCATTCAGCTGCCTTGAGATCTCCTCTAGAGAACTTGTGTTTCTGGTCATGGGTCACTTGTGCTAATTTGGCATCTCTTTTAAAGCAATTTACATTTTTCTTTCAGCAGAAACACTTACCCTGCCCAGAAATGAGAACGCTCCTGTGCTTGGGTTTGGGGGTGGTGGTGAAAGTAGTTCAAATCTGAAGGGAGGCAGCTGTTCTCCTTGGCTCTCCAGCACGTCTCAGGCATTTGTTGAGCCTACAGAGGAAACACATTCTTAAAGTCTGTGTCAGGAAACCAGCTCCTAAGGCAGAAAAGTCGTGTGAATTTTCAGTGTTCCTGTGCGACCTATAATTTGTTACAGCACTGCGGGTGCTGCAGTTCGTTTGCAGTGTTCGTTAGTGAGGCCCCGTGGGATTTACACCGCAACACTTGGAGCAGATTTTACTCTGCTGTGACGGGGCTGAATCGGAAGCTGCTGCATGAGGAGGCACTGCAGTGCCGGGTGGCTGCTGGTGCACAGAGCTGGCCTGACCTGAGCACAGCCCGTGGCTCTGAGCTTGCACTGCCTGGCAAAGTGGGGCTTTTTCCAAGGCAATACAAATGAGATTGTTCCTAAGGTATTTGAGCATGAAATGTGTGAAGTAAAGCACAGCTCCCCCCCTCTCCTGTGCGTCCCAGTGCTGGAAAAACAGCGAGACAGTTGTCATTGAGCTGCTTGATGCTGATGGGCTGGAGGGCTCCGGGGAGCGGTTTGTTGGGGAGGAAAGGAGATGGTGGGACTGAACATGGACCAGCTTCTTCAGCTTCACAGACCTCCCGTCTGTACCAGCAAGCTTTGATTTCGGGTTTGAGGTAAAAAATGTGACTCAGATAAGTCCTTCAAGACTAGGTAACATCTTTCCCAATACATAAAAGTGCAAAACAGCCACTTCCCAGGAGCAGAAGACCTCTGGCAGGGGGATTATTTGTGTGTTGCTTGTCCAAGTGACAGTGATGAAACGTTTCTCAGCAGGCCTGCTCCCTCGTTAGAGATTTGAGCCGCTGCTTTGAAGTTCCGTCTCCAGCTGGAAACTTGCACAAACCTTTGGGCCAAGAGCTGTTTTTTTCCCCCTGAAATGTTTGATATCAGTGCTTTGGTGCAAATCTACGATTCTTCCCCTTTCTTCTGTTTGAATGTAGAAACTTTTAACTCTCTTTCATGTGAAATATGGGTCATTCGGAGACAGATAACATAGTAATGTGTGTCAGAAATCCTTTGTCCTTTTGCAATTAGGGAGTATTTTAAATAAAGCTTTGAACTGCAGCCCTCTAGTTTAGCCCTCACAGGCTTGGGAGCTCCGGATCAGGATGCAGTTGTGGTTGTGAAGGGAAAAAGCTCTGCTGTGTGCACATGGCAAGCTCAGGGCCTGCGGGACTGCTCTGCTTTGGTTGTCTGTCCTCTGCAGCAGTGAGCGTGTAAAAAGAAACGATGATGTGCTGGGAGCAGCCGTGTGAGTGCATCTGTTCCTTCTCTTAAAATGCATCCCCAAGGCACCCAGGAGGAATGAGCCTCTGGGCCGTGCTGCAGGCAGACCTGCTGGTGGTGGCCATTCACCCTGTGGTCCAGCACGCACCTGGACTCTGGGTTTCCCTCCGGCGCTGGAAGATGTCAGCGCCGTTCATGTGTGGCCCGTGGAACACAGCGTGCTCTCACTGCTACTGCTGTGGCATCCCAGCAGGCCAGGGTGGGTGCCGGGTGGATGCATCCTGCTCGCAGGGATGCTTGGTAAAGCATTTCCATGGAAGAAAGTCCTGTCCCATCATCTCCTCCCCTACCCCCAGTCACAAACATCTTTGTGTAGCCCTTCCCTGTCGCTGTTTTCCCATGGCAAGAAGTGCCTAGTTCAGAAAGCATCAGCCCCGAGCCCTTTGATCTTTTCTTTCTCAAGAGAAAAAAGATTAAAAAGAGACAAGAAGTTAAGGATTTGTGAGGGGGAACGGAACATGAATAGCAAATTCTGCTGCGGAGGTCACCTCCCCCCGGCTTTCTTCCTGTGTGATCAGAGGACGGGCAGGGTGGAAGGGTGCTGAGTGGGTCTATTGGGGAATCCAGGGAGGAGGGGAGTAAATTGGGGGCAGAGGAGTGGGGGTGGAGTGGCGAGCCCTTCAAAAGGAACAATGCTTGCAGGCTTCTGCATTGTTAGGCGGCCTTTTACAGAGTGCCATGAATACAGGTTATAAATTCTTTGGCCATTGAGAGAGCTCTCCAAACCTGACTCCATCCTGCACTAAACCGGGCCTGAGCCCTATCAGTTGCATAGCAATGAATTCATTTACATCTGGATAGTTAATCTCCAATTCACTTGACAGTTTATCTCACCCTTGGAAGAGCCAGCAGTGCCTGTTCTGTTGTGTGGAAGCAAGTCTATGATCATCAGCTAGGCCAGCACCTCTCCTTTGTGGCACAAAGATAAGAAGGCAGGCTGTTGGTATCTGGCTTATGAAACACGCAGTTATTGCCCCAAGCTGTGTGATCCTGCCTGGCTTTGACTTGACATCCTTCCCATTTTCACCCTTTGCCTCTTCTACCTGGAAATGCCATCTGACCATATCAGTGACTGATGCTCCAGCTGAAGTGCTGCGTTTCTAGCACGGGTGGCATAGACGGATTATTTGCCCAAGCCAGAACTATTTGGTTTGCTCACATTGTTTGGTTTGTTCTGTGCTGTTCTTTGTCCCTGGATATTTTATACGGCTCCTGCAGGGAGGAAGCACTGCTCTTGCCCCAGCTCAGCAGACCATGTTCAGGGCATCCCTGCAGCTGCTGCACAGGAGGATGCTGAGATGCCCACAGAGATGGGAGAGGCGTCGTTCACCCCAAACCCCTGCAAGATGAAGCAAAGCAACCAGTGAGCCAAACCCTGTGGAACAGCACTGGTTGGGTCCGTTGTGACTGGGGAAAAAGCACCCACACATCCCAGCGGGCAGGGAGGTAGAAGGCAGAGCCATGCGGGCATGCGGAGGTGAGAACAGAGCCAGCTGTGGCAGACAGACTGACTCTGTGTTTGTGTTAGGAAAGTGGCTCAGGAAAGGAGACCTTGGGAGTCAGAGGACAAATTTAAGCATGAGAATTCCTTGATTTATTCGTATTTTTAACTCTCCAACTTTAATTTCCTGCACTCGGTATTTGTTCGTATTTGATGTGGTTTGGACGTGATCTATAGAAAGGCCACTCCAATCAAAGCATCCCTCTTTTATCTAGTGAGTTAACTGTCCGTTTTGTTTCCTCTCACACACGGTGCACTTCATTCTGCTCTGCTTGTGAGAGTTATGTCTGAAAAGCTGTCCGAGCAGTTAACGCTAAACAGTGAAAAACAGAAAGGAAAAGTGAAAAATGTGGTGACCTCCATTGAGGAGAGAGAGTAGCTTTGGCTTCTTCTTAGTGCTATGAAATCTTTGGTTTGCCTGCAGCCAGGCTGGGAACGTTGTGGCTCAGTGGCCATTGCGTATTGCTGATCTTCCTTTAGGCCAGTGGGGCTCAGGTGTATCTCTGAGTCCCGTTTGCTTTCTTTCTGATGTTGTCCTTAGGGAGGCCATGAGAAACCAACTTAACCAGCCTGCTGCATCTTCTGGTGTCAAATGTGATGGGTTGGTACTGCTTTCTTGAGTAACGCTGCTGCTAGCATTGTGGTAGTGATACGGTAAGTGCAGTACAAACACAGGGCAAAAAGAGAACCCACCCTACCCCACAGGATTCATTTTGTAGATACAGAAATATGGGGACAGAAGGAAGAGTGCAAGGGGACCGGGCAGGGCGCCGTGCTGCAGGGCTCCGGTCTGTGGGGCAGCTTCTGCTTCCCAGGGCAGGCAGCGGGCGGGTGGGAGGAGCCCACGGGAAGGGGATGGGGAAAGTAGGGCCCAAGGGCAGAGAGGGAGAGTGTGCTGGGGGTGGCAGGGATGGGCCGCAGCGTGAGCCGCTCTGATCTCCCTCAGCCCCTCGTGGTGCCTTAAACATGGTGATGGAGTGTGTGTGTGTGTGTGTGTGTGTGTGTGTGTATGTGTGCTGAGAATGGCACTGCGTGAACATTTCCAGGACGGTACTGAGAGTGAGCTGAGAGATGTTATCTCTGCAGAGATAGCACAAGGCAGGTGTTCCCAAGCTGGCTGTGCCCGTGCCTGATCACTGCACTGCAGCAGTGCTGGCATCTCTCCTGGTGATGTCGTGCAGGACGCTGCCATGTGCGGCATACAAAGAACCACCCGGAGCTCAGAGTTCAAACTCCGGGCCGTGTCTGGGTATGGGGGCCATCCCTGCAGGCCTGGGCTGCTTGCCCTCAGCCTCCTGCACACGGCTGTGCTGCTGACCACCAGGCTGAACTGCTCCCCTGCAGCATGTGGACATGCATTTTTAGTTATTAAATGCTCACGTTTTCCTTTGCCAACACAATTTTCCAGTTCCGTTTACTCCGTGCTCTTTCTTTTCTTAGGATGCTGCTGTGGAACAAGCGTAACAATGTTTTAAAAGCATTCCTTACTTAGCTTTGGTAACCTGGAGACTTTCTTCAGCATACAAAGCTGGAGAAGCCGTGGTGAAGCTGTCACAGCAGTGCTCTGCCCTGATGCTGCAGCTCAGCCCAGCCTGCACACTCTGTCCCTTCCAGCCACACTTTTTTCCCCACTGCATGTCTGGCGTTGCTCAGTGCATGGAGCTGTGTCCGTGGCAGCTGGAGGCCAGGTGCTGGCTGTAGGGAGGAGCATCGAGGCGGTGGGAGCTTGACATAAGAGGACACAAAGTGGAATTTGCCTCCTTACAATGAGTTTATATTTGCTTTTGAAAAGGACCACCCTACCCCACATTGGCCATTTCCCATTCTTTACCTGAGCTGTGTAAGAGCATTTCCCCTAACTGTGCCATGTTTTTCCTGCTGCTGGAAGGATCTCCTGCTTTCCTCCCTGTGAGCTACAAGTGGGGATGACAGAACCCTTGCAAGCAGTAAGCATTCACTATTAAGAGATACTGGCATTTCCCTCTATTTTTTCTGCTTTGTGAGACAAGAGCCATTTTATTTCAAGGCAGGAATGTGTTTGTGGCAGGAAACGTGCAGCCACTGCAGCACGGCGCAGGGAGCAGCTGTGTGGCTGAGCACAGCCAGCACCTGGGAAGGACCTCTGCCCCAAATTGCCCATTTCCATTGTTTTGTTGTACTCGTGTGGAGCACCGTTCCTCCTCTATGTGTTTAAGTGCATTTTTTATTCCCTTGGTATAGGAGCAAATCGCTGTTCCTGGTGTTAGTGTACCAACCCACTGCCATCTCTCTGCATGAAAGATGTTTTCTGTGATGTGCACTTTTAAGTGAAAATAAATTGTAATAAATAGCATTAATACAAATATTATGGTTAAGATTTAAACTAAACAAAATTAGGGTGTTTAAGCTGTGTTCTCCATAGCAGCTCATGAAACCCCCTTCTGCTTCAGCTCAAGGTGGTCTGTGCAGTGGGCTCATGGCATGTTGTGTGTGGGACGTGGATGGGACAGAGTGAGACACTGCCTTGGCACACCGGGCATTGAAAGGTTGTCATAAAGTCTCACTGGATTACATGGGCTTGGATTCCTAACTTTTTTTTTTTTAATTAGGAGTAGAGTTTTCATTTCTTTTTCACTCAACCAGTTTGAGGATGGGCATGGGTAAGTGCCGGGGAGTGGGTGCTCCTGGCAGCACTCAGTGTGGAGACGGGAGGTGATGGCGTGGTTGGAAGGGACAGTGATGCCCCTGCAGAGCCTCACCGCCTTCTTAGTAAAACGTCTCCTTCTCACATCTAACTCCAGACTCCCATCTTGGAGTTTAGAAGCATTCCGCCTTGTTCCATCCCTGTCTGCACGTTGTGTTTCCTTGTGCAGTCGCAGAGATGAGTGTCTCACTGAGGACTGTCCTCCTCAAGTCTGAAGGTTTAGGTCACATTGTTTTTATAAGCAGGTTTCAGACTTTACAGATGCACACGGGATGCATCTGGAAAATGTCTTAATTAACCAGTGATAAACATCACGTTTTCATGCTCAACTCTCTGAAAACCAGCCGTATTGGACTGCATGAAATGCTTTTGCTCGGCGGTGTTTGTCAGTGTCTAGCTGTGGGAATTGCTGCCCAGTTCACTCCTGAAGAACAGAGCCTCCAACTCTGAGTGTGGGTTGTGCTGGAGGACCCCCAGTGCTGTGGGGCAGGAGCTCTTTCCTTCACAGAGACTGCAGCATCGTGCAAACATTTGTTATCTTCCACGATGAAAGCCAGATGAATAATTGCTGCTACTTATACTATTGAACTTTCCAGAAGAAATTCTCCACTGGGTTAAGAACAGGCATGACAAATCTCAACCCAAAGGACACGGGGAAGGTGGCTGTTAGCTTCTAAGCAAAAAAAAAACTGGAGCTCTCCACGACAAACATCTCCACACCCGAAGCACTTGGCACTCAGTGGCCGATGGTGCAGCTTATGTGTTTGGTGCTGCCAGGAGAAAACAGGGAGCACGGCCGTGCCTCCAGCCAGCACCAGCACTGCCTGTTGGGTGCTGGGTGCAGCCCCTGCGCTGAATGCAGGTCTGGAGAGCAGACGGGGCTCCGACAGCATCTTTCTGCTCTGGGCAGAGCAGCCCTGGGTGGTGTGCAGATGGCAGCGTTGCTGTGTGAGGCGAAATGCCCCTGCATGTGGTGCCCAGTGCCCTGCCTGTGGGTCATGGGGGCTGTGGGGTTGGAGGCTGCTCTGATGATGCCAGAGGTCTGGGAGCACTACCTGTGATTGTGCTCCCCGCATGCCCAACGTGGGGGCCAGAGGCATATTCAAACCTCAGAGGAATATTTGAGGGGGGGGAAAAAATGTGTTTTCTTCTCGAACTAATGCAAAAAACAAAGAGCTTGTTTCAGTGCTTGCCTCCACTTTCAAACTGGATGGGATCCTGGATTTTTTAAAAGAAAACAAAGCATATTTCAAATACAGGCATTCTTTTCTTCTTTTTTCCCCCTTCCAGTTGCTTTCTGCTTGCTGACAGAGCTTTTGGAGCCCTGGGGAAGGTACATCTGCCAATGATAATCTCAGCGCTTTGGGAAGCCGGGAGCAGTGGGGGGTGGCGGGGGGGCCTCTGTGTCTGCTCATCCAGCAGGGATCGGGGCTGAGCCTGGGCCCACAGTGGCACCTGGATGGGAAAAGAGCAGCTTTGGGCTGGATGCTCATCTGTCCTCACCTCCCCTTTGTCCAGCAGCTTCAGGTGCTCAGGGCACACCTGGTGCTGCATTCCGTAAGGGCTCAGGCAGTTCTCAGCACTTCTGCAGGCAGCCGCCTTTGCAAGCTTATGAACAGTGGCTGACAGCTCCCAGTTTTGCTCCTGGGTGAACTGAGGCAGTGAGACAATTAAGTGGCCTGTGGGAGCATCATGGCAAAGCCCCACTTCCCAGAGACAGCCCAGGACACACCGGGGCCAGAGGGGATGCGTCAGAGCCGTGCCGTGGTGTTGGCTTGATGTTAACCACTAGCCAAGAGGCCTGACAAGTGGCAGGAGCCAGAACCTTAGCGGTGCCCTCCTGTGCCTTATCAGAGGGCAATAAATCTTGACTGATTAGTTTTTTAAATTAGAATTCTCGGCAAATAAAGGAGCTGCCTGCACGGTGATAATAGCCTGCTTGGAAAGCAGCTCTGTGTACTGTGTAAGTTGCTGGAAGTCATCAAAACCATCTTATCCCATGGAGTCTCCTATGCTGAACTTGTGTTTACAATATCGGACAGAAAAAGGAATTTTTCAGTGGATATTGTCTGATAACTTTTTAGCCAAGCAGCAGTGTAATTCGGGCCTCTCTGCGTGAGGCCAGGCTGTCTTTGCTGGCTGTGGAGGTTTGGCAGCCTCCTCTCCATCCATTTCTTACTGTTTTGACACATTTTGCTCCGGTTTAAATTATTCCGCTGAAGTTTGGTGGACTCTGAGCATCCCATTCTTTGGTTGCCATTGGCCCGCAGGACAAGCTGTTGCTCAGGTGATGAGCACACCGCTGCTGCTCCTTATCCTGTGGTACAGGGCTGAGCACGAGGGACAGCTGGGAACGATGCAGGTTGTGAGCACACGGTACCACAGACTCACGGTATGGTTGGGTTGAGGGGCCCTTACAGCCCCCAGCCCCAGCCCTGCCATAGACTGGCTGCCCCCCAGCTCAGTTTGCCCAGGGCCCCTCCTTGGCTTTGGGCACCTCCAAGGATGGGCACCCACAGCTCTGGGCAGCAGTGCTGGGGACTCACCGCCCTCTGAGGAAAGAGTTTCTTCCCAACATCCAACCTGAATCTCCTCTCCTTTAGTTTAAAGTCATTCCTCTTTGACCTGTGATTATCAGACTGCATAACAAGTCACTCTCCCTCCTGTTCACCCATTCCTTATAAGTACTGGACGGATGCAACAAGGTGTCCCTGGACGTTCTTCCCCTAAGGGAATCTTCTGACAATACTGCTTGCTGTGATTTAGCATTGATTTTTTTGCATCAGCTACCTTCTGCTTATTTTAGCAAGCTTTTCTGAATAATTATTACTAGAATAAACACTAGTCCTAAGCTGGACTAGGAACAACCTCTCCAAGGATGGTCATAAATATTCGATCACGCTTCACAGTGCCGTTCGTTTCCCCCGATCTTTGCCTCTCTCTTTCCTTTCCAGCTATCATCTCCTTTATAAAGATCCCTTTGTACAGTTCCTGCTAAAAGTCAGGGCTGGATAATTGACCCATTTCCTGCATACTGTTTTGTGCACTCCTTGTGCTGACACTCATCTCCATTGCTGTGCGTCGAGGTCGTCTCTACTGAAGAGCAGTAGCTGTGCCCACGGGTCAGCTCTTGGAAAGAGCTGTGCAAAAGCCAGAGCTTGGAATGCAGTGTGCTGGCAGCGTGCAGTTGTAATCGCTTCCTTCAGCAGGAAAGGAAACGTGTGCTCTGCTGAGTGATGCTGAGACCACGCTCTGTAGAGAGCACTGGAGGAGAACCTAGAAGTGATTCGGATTAAACGGCCGCGTCCAGCATTAGGTAACCATGGAAAAAATGCAAACTGAACTTGAAGCCCAATCTCCCAGTTGTGCGTGTGTGAAATCTCTTGGCATCTCACATCTCCTTTCTGAAAAGCTGGTATTTTTAGATTTACGGCTGGAGGCCGTAAAGCTGTTCTGACATGAACCCAAGCTATGCTGCTACCTTAAAAAATGAAGTCTTAAATGAGAACTGAAACTTATTGAACTATATTTCAATGACAGTATAGCAGAGCACTTTAACATGTGCATGGAAACATGCCTGGGAGGAAGGGGAAAAAAACTGAAAACATCTCTGAAACTGGAGCTCTGCTCCGAAACTGAAGCACTGCATCGCTTACCCCTCTCTGGAGCTGCACCCTGGAGAAATCAGCTTTGCATGCGAGGCGATCGCAGCGCAGCTGTGAAACCCAGCTGAAATGTAAACTTCTCTTAAGTGTTCACGGGAGGCTCGCATCTGTGTCTGTGCCTGATTAGCTAGAATTGTGAAACTGCAAGCTTTCTCCTTGCCAGTTCTTTCCTCCTCACCTTGACCTATGGCTTCGCTCCCTCGTGCGCTTTGTCTTTGGCTGGAAACTGCCGTTCCCAGGTGTGCTGCACGGCAGGACCCTGTGCCCCAGCTGCAGCCCACGCAGGGACTGAGGGCGGCTTCTGATGGCAGCGGGCGTTCGTGTGCACACAGCTCACCTGGGGCTGGGGGGATGCACCGGGACTGGAGGTGCTTGTGGGCGCTGCTGTAATAGGATTTTCATGATGGTTTGCCTCCCCTGTCATGTTGTTTCAAATTCCTGACAAGCCATACTTTTCACAGTCTGGATTTTCTCTCATGAATTTCTCAAGGGGCTATCTGGAGGGGAAACTATTTCTCACCATAACAAACAACCAAAGCCTTCATCGTTAAAAATAAAGCACTAACATGGCCCTACAATGGCCCCCTTTGTCGAGTCACATCTGTTTAGATCACCAGAAATGATAAGCCTTTACTTCTGAATGTAACTTTCTTTTATCAAAGTAGGAAAGAGGACTGCAAATCATTCAGAAAAAAATCAGCATGCAGGCTAAGGCATGTGACAGCAGTGCTGTTGTACGTAGCAGAATCAGATTCCATGGCCTACATGTGCAAGTGTTGGGCTTACGCTCTTACAGCACAACTCAGGGACGGCTCTGTAGCAGAGCTTGCTGCTGTGCTAATATGAAAACAGGGTGAAATAAATATCTGACCTGCTAGATTGCAAAGCTCTGATTTCAGTGCTAATCCAAATTACCTTGTTTTTTAACTTCAGACTTAAAATCTGTTTCCCAGAAGTTGTCTGCTGGCGATTGCCAAATTGCAAAGCAAGAGGATTCACATGGGGAATGAAGGAAAATACTCTGTGAGATGTATTTGATCATCTGAGTTAAATAATCCTCAGACATCCTCAGACACCATCCCAAGTGGTAAAATTGCCTGCACACCCAGAGAATTCAGAATTGAGACCCGGCTGCATTACGCAGAGCTTTCAGACAGGGATGCTGGTGCTGAGGAAGAAGCTGCTGCCCAGAACTCTGCTGCCTGCAGCTTTGCACCTTCCAGCAAAGCTGCTCTGACAGTGCTGCTCTTCTGCAGGCGAGGAGATGGAAGCCACCGCCACTGCAGCAACGCACCTCAGCTCTGCCCTTGCACTTGCCCAAATCAATCCACTCATTTGGAAGAGATGTGGCAGGGCAATGAGCTGCAGGACGGCAGGTTTAGCCCAGCTCTCCCTGGATCATAAAGCTTTCCTGGGTGCTTCTGAAAACCCGTCTCATGTGGATGCTCACCTTTACAGAAGGTCCGTGCGCTGAATTCATTGGGTTTGGATTCCGCAGGGTTTGGCCCAGCATTCCTACTGGCACTGAGACTTGGGGGAATTGAGATGAACTCAGCGGGAGTGTTTAGGAAATAGGGCGAGCCGGGTCTGGGTTGATAGAAGTATTTTGTGGAGAGTCCTGCTCTCTCTGAGGTCACATCAGATTTGCTGCTGCCCTTAGTGGGACAGTGAATGGGTCCCTGGTTTCCACTGAGCTGAAACACAGCCTGCACTCATCCTCTTTCACCTGCAGCTCTTCAGCCACGGTTGCTGCATCACCACGGGAAGTTTCACCAGCGGTTAACTGAAATGTCGCAAGCCTCCAATCTGATGTGAAGCTGGAAATAAACTCTGAATTCGCCTACGCTCACAACTGAAGGTCATGTGTTCATAAAGCCATGACAGCATCTTCTCCAGATTAGAAGAGGGAGAAAAAGAGGCAAAGTTGTCTGTGATGAAGCATTCTTCCCCTTAGGAAGTCCTTCAAAGCCTCTTCAGAGGCACCATCAATAGAGATGAATTGCAGACCATTCCTCCGCACCCAACAAAGGGAATGGTTATAGAACTTCCTCTAATTACATACAATTGGTTTTGAAATTAAATGATCTGGAATATCAGTGAGAGAACTGAGGGCGAAGAAAGGGGTGTACAAGCTCTGGAAACAAGGCTGTGTCACCTGGGAAGAGTACAGGAATGCCGTCTGGACTTGCAGACATGGGATCAGGGAAGCCAAGGCGCAGGCAGAACTGAACTTGGCAAGGGACGTGAAAAACAATAAGAAAACCTTCTACAGGTACATTGCCCAGAAGAGACAGGCCAAAACGGACGTACCTACTTTGGTAAATTTAAAAGGAGAACTGGCTTCAACAGATGAAGAGAAAGCTGAGGTGCTGAATGAGTTCTTCACCTCGGTCTTCACTGGTGGCCAGGATTCTAGTCTTTTTCACGTCCCTGAACCCTGCATCACCAAACCTCTATGTGGGGACCAAGGAGGTAAATCCCTCCCCACTGTAAGGGCAGAGCAAGTCCGAGAGTGCCTCCTTAGACTGAATGAATACAAGTCTATGGGGCCAGATGGCGTGCATCCCAGGGTCCTGAAGGAGCTGGCTGAGGTGGTTGCCGAGCCGCTCTCCATCATATTTGAGAAGTCGTGGCTGTCAGGTGAGGTCCCGGATGACTGGAGGAAGGGTCACGTCACTCCCATATACAAGAAGGGGAGCAGGGAGGACCCGGGGAACTACAGGCCGGTGAGTCTCACCTCCGTGCCTGGGAAGATGATGGAACAGATCCTCCTGGACAACATGCTCGGTCACATAAAGAATGAGCATGTGATCCGAGACAGCCAGCACGGCTTCACCAAAGGAAGGTCATGCCTAACTAATCTTGTGGCCTTCTATGATGGAGTGACGGCATTGGTGGACAAAGGGAAGGCGACCAGTGTCATTTACCTGGACCTGAGCAAGGCCTTTGACATGGTCCCCCACCACATCCTCATCTCCAAATTGGAGGGAAGTGGATTTGATGGGTGGACGACCCGATGGATAAGCAATTGGTTGAAAGGCCGCAGACAGAGGGTGGTGGTCAATGGCTCTGTGTCCAGGTGGAGGCCGGTAACAAGTGGTGTCCCCCAAGGGTCTGTCTTGGGACCGGTGCTCTTTAACATCTTTATTAATGACATCGATGAGGGAATTGAGTGCACCCTCAGCAAGTTTGCTGACGACACCAAGCTGAGTGGTGCGGTTGATACGGTGGAAGGAAGGGATGCCATTCAGAGGGACCTCGACAGGCTGGAGGGCTGGGCTCGGGTGAACCTGATGAGGTTCAACACGGCAAAGTGCAAGGTTTTGCATTTGGGCCGGAAGAACCCCAGGCACTTGTACAGGCTGGGAGGAGCGGTCCTTGAGAGCAGCTCGGCAGAGAAGGACCTGGGGGTCCTGATGGACGAGAGACTGAATATGAGCCAGCAGTGCGCTCTGGCAGCTCGAAAAGCAAATGGGATCCTGGGCTCCATCAGGAGAGGGGTGGTCAGCAGGGACAGGGAGGTGATTGTCCCTCTCTACTCGGCTCTTGTGAGGCCCCATCTGGAGTACTGTCTCCAGGTGTGGAGCCCTCAGTACAAGAAAGACATTGAGATTTTGGAAAGGGTCCAGAGGAGGGCGACTAAGATGATCAGGGGGCTGGAGCACCTCCCCTATGAGGACAGGCTGAGGGAGTTGGGCTTGTTCAGCCTGGAGAAGAGAAGGCTGTGGGGTGACCCCATTGCAGCCTATCAATACCTGAAGGGAACCTACACCCAGGAGGGGAGTAAACTCTTCAAAAGGGCTGACAACAGCAGGACTAGGGGAAATGGATCCAAGTTGAAGGAGGGAAGATTTAGGTTGGACGTTAGGGGGAAGTTCTTTACAAGGAGAGTGGTTGGGCCCTGGAACGGGCTGCCCAGGGAGGTTGTGGATGCCCCGTCCTTGGACGTGTTTAAGGCCAGGTTGGACGGGGTCCTGGGCAACCTGATCTGAATGTGTATGTTTGGTGGCCCTGCTAGGCAGGGGGGTTGGAACTACATGATCCTTGGGGTCCCTTCCAACCCGGGTGATTCTGTGATTCTGTGATTCTGTGATCAGTGAGTGACTCTGAGCAGCAACATTGGGTAAAGGAAAGTAGCAGCCTGTTGGAAGGAGGTAAAGGCACAGAAACAATTATGGCAGTGATTAGTTTCAAGGCTCGTGAAGACAGTATAAATGGGGCCAGTTCAATCAGTGCATGCAGATGGTTCCCCAGTTGATTCCTGCACTGCAGCGCTGTGTTCTGGCAGCTGCCAGGTGCTGGGAGCACCTTTGGCTTCTTTAAGGGCAAAGGCTGAGCAGCGTGTGCTGAGGCAAAGTGGGCAGATGTCAGTCCTTCCCATTTTCAGTGTGAAGTAATAGAAAGCAGAGCTGCTGCTTCTCTGTGCTCTCCCCAGGAGTCTGTGACTTTATTCATTCATAAATGCGCTGTCTGGGCTGCCCTGTCGTGCCAAGTATGCAACTGTCTGGGTAAAAATGTGCAAACAAGGTGTGCCTGATTCCTGCATGTAGTTACCATAACAAGTGCAAACATGCGGTAGGAATTTGAATACACGAATGAACAGACATCTAGATGAGCAGAGAACTGAATGCAGAGACCTGATTTGAGCAACACGTCGTGGCATCTGTTTGTGTAAATTATGTGCACCACTGCACACAGATTTTGAAACTGTTTCTGAGGAATGTAGGTATTTCTATGTATTAGACCACAAAGCTTATCTGAGTTCCCCTTTTTAACCACAGTGATGAGATCACTGGAAAAAGAGTTACCCACTGCTCATCATCCTTCCTCATGTTGTATGTGTTAAACATCATGCAGTGATTAGATCAGAGCTTGGCTGTCTAGGGAAAACAAGATCCAGAAATGAAGAAGGAAGGATGAGGGGACCCCTAAACTGCAGAGCTGCATTGGGAGCAGGAGGAGGGTTCCCTGCATGTGCACTGCAAAGAGATGGAAAACATACAGAATCCAGCTCCTGAGCTCCAGGAGCCCACAGCTTTTGGGGGGGGGAGAGGCGGCCAGTCTGGGAAGGACCTCGGTGCCCTCTCCAAGCCACCCGTCCTTTGTCACTGCCATGAACAGCAGCAGGATGGAGCCTAAAGCAGCACAGCGCCACAGGAATCTCTGCTTGCCGACCCCTGGCTGCTCCATCCCTGGCGGTCTGTGCCAGAGATTCTTCTTTCAGGGCTGTTGCATTTTTTGCTGTATCGTACGTGCGTCCTTCCTCGTGCACTTTCCTCAGACAGAGGGCAAGAAAGGACTCTGACCCCTGGGGCGCCCCGACCTGCAGCCAGCCTGGAGCTGCAAACCTGTCCATTACCGTGCTTATTGTGCTTAATGCTGTCTGCTCTGCCACTTCTAAATGTGGTTTACAAATACCTGGACTTGGCCACAAGCATGTGCAGTCTGAGACCAGATGAGAGCCTGCTGCTTGCTGAGCATTTCCAGCTCAGCTGTTGTTTGGGCTCCTGGGTAGCATCAGTGCTGCCCGTGCTCCTCAGCTCCGCTGTAGCAGCAGTCGTTTCTGTTATTACTGTGCTGTGCTGAAGAGGAAATGCTGTTTCCTTTTTTGGAGCTTTTAAAGACTCTTATTTTTCAAAGTGTCTTTTAGAAACGCAGCTTGGAAAATGGTGTTTAATTAGCATATGCTCACTGCCACCGGACAGCTGAAGAAATGGAACGAGGGCAAAGTATGTTTAGTGATGTAATGCGTGCAAAAAATTCTGGGGAAAAAATTTAAAATAATAATAATAAAAAAGACGTGGAACGCAAATGATTTGTCTTCTTGCAGGGTTACATGCAGCACAAAGGAGTTCACAGGCTTGGTTTACCGCATCAGCCAACAAATAACTGTGTCAGCATATACTTGGGCGCAGTGCGTGCAGGGCTGGGTGCAACACCCCGAGCTGACAAGAAAAGGGACGAGGGCTGACATGGACGTGTGCCTGCAGAGAGCAGCGTAACCTTGGGGCACAGCTGTTACTTCCCCAGCATCCCCTTTTTCCTTGTTACTTTGCTGTCATAGAAGAATGTTGGGGATGCTGAGTGTGACCCTACCGTAACCCTGAGAAAGTAGGCTGTGCTGCAGGTGCCTGGGCACAATGAATGTGATGGTACAGCTGTGCATTATTTCTCACTTTTATATTTTGTCTTGAATCTTTTCACCCATTTATGGATGCTTCTGCTGCCTTAAGTCCCCATCCACTTTACGTTCCCTGTAGGTGTCAGTGCCAAGTGGGGCACCGTGACAAAACAGAGGTGTTGAAGTCCCCCCACATGATCTGCCTCCAAGCTGCACTCCATCCCCCGGGGTTTGGCTGGGCAGAGGAAGGCATCCACATGGCCTTCAGGAGCCGTGCTGTCCTCCCCTGCCCAGCACAGCCCCTGCCGATGGCTGGCAGCTGCTCCTGGGGCAGCAGGACGTGGCCCTGCCTGCCTCGGTCCCCTGCACAGCTGGCTTCCCCCCATGGCGGTGATGGTGCTGCCTGCCGCTCCTTGCTCTGCTTTGAATTAACTTGCGAGGGGCAAGGAGGGGAGTGGGAAGTTGGAGTGTGGGGCAGGCAGCTGAGCGGGGCTGTGCCCAGGGCCTGCTGTGAGCACACGAGCGTCTGAGCAAAGCTGTCTGCGTGGCTGCAGGAGCGTGGAGCTCTCAGAGCTCACAAATGGGGCTGAGCCCTCAAGGAGGATGCACAGCGAGAGCCTTGCTGCCCTGCATCTGAGTGCCCGTGCCACCAGCACTGCGTGCCCTGCACAGCTGCAGGACCTGGGCTTCTGCTGTCAGACGCAGTGAAGAGCAGCCCAGGAGAGCAACAAGCTGTTGTCGCGTGCAGAGGCAGTTGAGAAGGAGCAGCCCCAGTGGTGCCCCAGGCCTGCAGCCCTTTGAGGCCCAGGCTGCTTAGCACAAGCAGGAGGAGCTGTGCACACCACAATCTGGAGGACATCCATCTATCAAAGAGATTCTAGTTTTCCTGCCCTGCCCGGGTGCAGGGAGGGCCAGTGCCCACTCAGCTGGGCTGGAATGGGCAGCCGTGCTGTGAGCTGCCACAGCTGTGGTTGTGGTGTGGTTCTCAGGCTATTTCTGAAGCTAGAAATACAAGTGTAACCAAGTCTTCAGCATTTTCCCACACCTTTCATGTGACGGGACTGTGCCCAGTCATAGGACTCAGTCAGTAGAACCCAATGAATTGTCACAGTTTCACTTCCCTGGTGTTCTTTTCCTTCCTTTTTGGAGGCAGCAGCGCTGTTGGTTCCCTCTGCTACCGTGATAGCTGCCTGGGGATCTGCGCGGTTGGGCTCCTTTCCGAGACAGGACTGTCATCAGAGGATTCTCTGCGGTTTGGGGCGGTTCCTGCAGGCACATCGTGCCCTTCTCGCTCTCTCCAGGTGTGTTTCACATCAGCTGATCAGTGTCTTAAGATACAGAACCAACTGTTGGAGTGAAAAAAAAGAGCTTGCAGATCATTGTGTGCACAGCTCTCGCCTCGGTGAGCGCCCACCTGAGTCGGTTCAGATCAACATGTAAAAGCAGTGAAACGTACAGCAGTTTGTATCTTTATAGTGAGATGCTTACAGAAGGGCAAACCCCTGCACGCACTGCTTACACAGCCACAGCTCTTGGATCTCTCTGTGAGTCTTTGCTCCTCTGCTGCATGAAGGGCACGACCTGGGGAGCTGCACAGCAAACATGCAGAGAAAATCACTGCTAGAAAATGCTTTGATTGTACATATACATCTCAAAATGTACAGGGAAGAACAGGCTCGCTGCTTCAATTGCAGTCATGGCTGTGGCACTAATCATTACAAGTGCTCAAGCAGCTGTATGATTTTTAAGTTGCCAGTGTTCCTTTAATTCTAACACACAATTAGAATGTTAATTAAAAAAGCATACCAAAATGAACTGCTCCTAGGAGAACCGAGAACCTGTCATTTGCGTGAAAACCCTGGATTATAAACTGCTTCTTCTACTTTTGCTGCCAAATATGCAAAGTAAATTGCACAATCTCAGGGATGCAGTTCAGCCGCTTCATGTTTTTCTTTCTCCAACAGAAAAGAAACATTTTCTTCAATCTGAGGGGGAGGCACTTGTTTTTCTTGCAGTTTAGCACATGTGGGCCCTCATCAACAGCAACAAAACAACTTTTCCACCATTTCTTATCTCAGTTTATCACGAGGTTTTGATTTTTCTTAGACAACGGTTGTTTGCTTGCTTTGTTTGTTTGCTGTAATTTCTGAGTTCTTTTTCTTAGTAGAATTTAGCAATAAAAGCAGCAATCACAGTTGTGTGTTGCACTGGGTCTATTTCCCATCCTTGCTTAGTCGTGAGAATTCTCTCAGCAATTCTCTCTGTTCCCATCCAGATTGCTCTCTTCCGTAGCTGTCAAATACCCAAATCCTCGTGCCCAGCCTTCATCCATGGATTGCACAATCAATTACTGCTGCATGACAGATGCTGCGATCCTTTCTTATCAGTCAGTTAGCACTTTTTTTTTAATTGCGAGATTATAAAATGTTGGATCATGTTTCACCAGCGCTGTGGTACGTCCCATGAGAAAGGGATGGGGAATTTTTAGAAACCTGTCACAATAAATCCTTAAAATCATGTGCCTGCAACTCAGTCACTGAGAATGGTTTATGGGTGCCATCTCCTCAGTGGGAAGGGGAAGTTGGCATAGGATGTGGGTGTTTTGTGGTGAATGTTTATTGCAGAAAGCTTCCACAATGTCTTTAGAGCATTGAGAATCTGATGGGCTTAAAATCTGTTTGTATTATATAAATGAGAATGGTTCTGGCGTTCAGTCATGTTTGTATGCAAGTTGTGCTGACAGCTCAGTGGCCACCAAAAGTGCCCAAGTCTTGTTCCATGGGTGGGACAGCCAGTTGCACATCTCCTCCACAGACTTTGTAGCCTGCCAGCCATCCCAGCAGAGCATCCCACCCCTACAGCACTTCAGCCCCATCGAGATGGAGAACTGTTTTGCTGCCGCCGAAGTTGGTGGGTTTGTCCCCCAAAGCATATAGCCACAAAAAAAGAGAAACATGGCGTGGATTCCTGCAATAACTGAGATTGGAAGAGGCCTCTGGGGATCCCTGTGATCCCTCTGGGACTGACAGGTAGATTGATTTTAGTGCAGAAAGGGACTGTGAGTGCTGACAGGAACTGTTTCTTGGGACCCGTGTCAGGTCCTTCTGAAATCAGCACAGAAACTGCTTTAAACACTGAGTGGCAGATCTGGGGTCCCAGTGGACATTCCTAACCTTGAACTCCTGACAACTGGGCAGCTGGTGTAAGCTCCTGGTAGGGACACGGCCCCCTCCAGGGCCTCTTTCACCAGTCCTGAGAGGCACCTGGGGATGTAAGCGAGCTGCAGATCCCATCTCAGTCTACCAGCCTTTGTGATCCCCTCTGTGATCTGCCCGGTGCTGTGAGGAGCCTTCAACTCGGCAAGGAGCTTAAGGTACCTGAGATGAAATACAAACTGAAACGAATTCTTGTTTTCTTCCTCGTTTCAGAAAAAAAAGTGTTTGTTGAGGGAGATTTCAGTCTGTGATAAAACAAACGACCTGTGAGTTCATCACATGTCTTCAGGGTTTGCTGCAGCTCAGAGCCTGAGTGCTGTTTTATGGAGGGTTGGAGGGTTCTGATGCTTCTGCTGCATGGCTCGACTGTGAGCAGAGGAGGGCTCGGCCAGCAGGACTTAAGCCCAGAAGCTGAAAGCATTAGGCTGTTACCATTATGTGGGCTTACTTGCCCTCAAAATATGTTAAGAGACAAGAACTTGGGAGTTTCCAGGAAATCCACCCAAAAAAAGCCCGCAACAGAAGAGCAGCATCTGTGACACACCGTGCCGTGAGACTGCAGCAGTGGAAAGCAGCTGGATTTAACTTTCTAAGGCTCCTTCTTCCTTCAAAGAAAATCAGCAGTTAAAAAAGCTGCAGTCATTTTGCAGGTGGAATTCAGCCCCCACCAGAAATGCTGGGAACTGCTAAGCAAATGTAGAGCAGAAAGGTGCAGGCACTCCATGGTAGTGATGTGCTGGTGAGCTTTGTGACCAAACGTGTGGCCTGAGCTGAGCTGCGTCCTGCCATTGCTCCTGCCTGTTCCGTGCAGGAGATTCCGTGCAGGAGCCCACGTGGTTGCAGCACAGGGTGTCTCATGGCAGTGTTTATGGATGTGAAAGTGTTATCAGCCCACCGTGTGTGCAAGGTGAAATCTGAGGGCTGAGCTACCCATCTGTGCATGAAGGCTTTATTCGCAGTCTTTTCTAAGCAAAAATGTTGAGACAATGCAGAATATTGACTTTTGCACATCTAGGCCACCTGGATGTGTTAGACAGAGCCAGGCTTACGTCCTTTCAAACTGATGTCAAAACCTCTCTTTGACTAAGGCAGGCCTGGAATTGCCCTGCACCCCTCAAGCACCGCATGGGCAGAGTGGGGTGTTGAATCCCGCTGCATCCTGCCCTTGCTAACAACTCCATTTCTCAGTTCTGCATCTCAGCCAGGTGTCATTTTTTGAGGCTGTTCAAAGGAGAGGGAGACAAAGTAGTGCATTGCAAGAGAGTGGCTTCTCTGAGATGCTGTGGGGCTGCAGTGCTCCTACTCATGCTTCTGGTGTCCAGAGCCCCCGCAGCCCTCTCTCACATAATCATCTTGTAAAGCTGATGTCGAGTTCCTGACAGGCTCCTAATCCGTCCTGACATGCACACAGATGCTCAGTTGAGTGTCATTTCCTGCTCTGAGGAGCCCAGATTGTTCCTGACTGGCCCTTGGGTTTGAGCAATCAGTTTAATTTTTCTCTCTCATTTATTTATTTGCCTAAGGGAGCTGTGCCTCAGCCCCCTCCTGTAAATCTCCTTATAATACAGCATGCCAAATGCACTCAGCAAGGGCAGGAGCTTTATTTACGAGCTGTATTGCTGCTAGGTTCCACGATGCTGCAGCACAGGTTTGCTCTGGGTACTTTGCAGTTCCAGGCTTTGCTTGCATGCACCCTCCTTGCTCTGCACAGTTTCTGCAGGAGCCCACTGCTGTTGAACCAAAGCAAGATTTAGGCTTAGAGTGAAGAGCAAAGTGTGATTCCTTTCCAGGTTGCTTGCTTCTGCTTTCACACCTAGGACAGCCAGACCGCAGCAGGAACCCGGCTGGGGCCGCGCAGTGGAGCTGCAGCAGCAGCAGCTGTCTTGGGACCGCTCTGTCTGCTCACTCTTCAGAAGGGAATACTCCACTCACAGTCCTTTCCAAAGCAATTTGAGGTTAATTAGCAACTTCTGGCTTCACTGTCTAGCTGTTTTGTTTATCTTTGGTCTGAGCGAGTTCTCTTCCTGTTGTTGTTCCTTCTTCCTGAGCATCGGGGGGAGCCCCGCAGACACCCGTCCCCCTCTGTGTGCAGGGGACTCTCCAGCCAGCGCAGGCTCTGCTCCCTCTCCCAGATGTGTCAGCCAGTCCTCGCCTTCTCAGCTGGCTCTCCTTAATCTTCAGTTTTGCTTCTGCTTAAATGAGTGCCATGTGAATGCGAGGTGATGGAGGAGAGAAGCACAGTGCTGGGCTCTGTGGTTAGAAGGGAGCGCTTTGCTCTGCCATGGGCTGCCCTTAACAGCTTGGTCTCAGCTCCTGTGAGGAAGCACAGACGTGGTGGCCGTGCTGGCCAGGAGCTGGGGTGCAGAGGCCCTTTGGCACATTGCCACAGCCCGTGGGTGGGTGTTGGAGCAGGGAGGTGACATCTGAGCTGCCCTCAGCCCCTCCTTGGAGCCCAGCTGCTAACACTGGTGGACGGGATCCAAATACCAGCACATGGGCTGAAGCTCAGCCGTGGGGCAACCCCTGCTTTGCAGCGGGCAGGCACCGGCCGTAAATGTAGTCCTCCGTGTTAATAATGCCTCCACCGTGAATGTTGTGTGTGACCTCATAAACTACGTAGCAGTGAGCTTGTAAAGTCTGTGGCCTTTGCTGGACTCGCATTTTAGGCAAGAAGCCTGGAAGAGCCAGGCCATCTGTGGTGGTAATGAGTTTCTCATCCTTTAAGAAAGAGAATAGTCCCTTGGTGGCCTTCCCCGTGCTGAGGGCTGCATGGGATTTTGCTAACTTGCATGAAAGTGGAGGATCGAGCAGTGCAGCAGGGAGACCCCGCAGTGAAACTACTGGATATGGCCCTTAAATTCATCTGTCAAACTGCTGCCATCATGGGACAGGTGAAACAACAGACACCAAGCATGGAAAGATCATCTGCATGCAGAGCTATTGCTCAGTGTATGAATGATCCCCAGTTCCATGCAAATCCAGAGGTGCTTCTGAATGCAGCTGTTTGCTTCGGGTTGAATTAAGCTTGAACAGCCCCCTGCAGACTGGGTGGCAGAGGCTGACATCATGGGAGGCTGGAGCACTTATCTCCTAGCACTTCTGCCTGCACTTCTCTGTCTCAATCCCTTCTGAGCTCCCAGCACAGGGGATTCGCAGCACAGAGGACTCGACCCTTCCTTCCCATCTCCCCATGCGCTGTGGGGCGCCCAGCCCTGCAGTGGTTGTGCCAAGAAGGTCCTCATGAGGCTCAGCTCTGTCTCACGGGAGTCCCTGGCTCTCCCTTGGCTCCTCTCATTGTGGAAATCCTTTCTGCTCTCCTCCTGCTGTCCTGTGCAGTGCAGGCAGATGGTTCCTGTGGCAGCTGTCGCACTGCAGCTGTGCTGCTGCACTCAGGAAGCCCAACTGCAGCTCCCCGCAGCCTGCTCACTCTGTGCTGCACCCAGCCCACTCCTGCCCCATCCCCAGGGTGCCCATGCACAGGTGATGGGCTCTGGGCAGCTCACAGACAGCAGTGATAGGCTGGATCACACTTCTCCCTTTTGCAGTTTTTTTGACAATTCTTTGACAATTTTAAAACCTGCTCAAGTGAGTCAGCAGCTCATGGGCATGCTTAAGGAGAAGTCCCTTTGTTGCTGAGTGAGTGAAGTCTTCACTCCAACCCTCAGGATTAACCTCTCAGTGGTTTTGCTGTGTTTCAGGTCACTTCCTTGCATGCCTCTTTGCAGTGACTGCTGCTGCACCTCTGCATGACCCCTATGGTGAACTCTTTGTTCCTGCTGGGTCTTAAAGCACATGTCCAGAGATTGCCTTCCACCAGGCCGAGGTTGTATTTGGGTTGGCAGCAGCATAATGAGAAGGCAGTAAGGGAAGAGCTGTGAAATGGACTGTCCCCTCATGCAGGGACTGAGCAGAAAGCAGTTTTGGAAATACCCAGTGAGAGATGTGCGTGGCCATGCATCTCCCAGTATCAGATGGCTTGTTCCTGCAGCCAGTCATCAGGTCACACAGAAGAGAAGGCGTCTGTCTGGAAATCTCATTTTCACACTCCCACTGTCTGTGTTTTCAATTCAGATGCTGCCCCAAACACACATCTCCTTTCGTTTTTTTTTTTTTTTGCTTTTATTTTGTGCTCTTTCCCCCTATTTGAAGCATTTTTCAGGACTAAGGTGGGCAGGAAGGAGTAGCCGAGGTCCCACGGTTGCTGTTTGCATGCTCTGCTCCGCCAGGCCCCACTCCCATGCCCACGTTCCCAACTGGCCCACAGTTCCCAAACCATATCACCTCTCTGCCAGGATGAGCGCAGGATTTTAGCTGGTTGCTCCTTTCCACAGCACTTTTCTCAGAAATCTAGGTCGTGAGAAATGTGTGCGAATCCTTTCCAGTTTTCCTGGCTTTTATTTCCCTCATTGACCTCAGGCTCTCAGCAGCCTCCATCTGCCCGCCCCGCATGCCGTGGGCTCCTTGGCAGTGGGATTTCCCATGGAAGAGCCCCTCATGGCCTTCCTTCTTTTCTTGGTGAGTGGGTGGGAGACACCAGTGCTTGTTCTCTGGCTGCCAGCTTGGTCTGGGGGGGTCTGTGCTCTTCACACTGTGTTGAATGCTCTCCAATATTCAGTGGGATTTCGTTTGTATCAGTAGCAGTTCGCATGGTGTAGCTTCTGGGTTCAGCCTCATTCCCTGCCAGGGAAGTTGTGTCCTGGAGAAACCAGCCAACTGTGAGCTGCATGTGGGGCTGATATCATTGCAACCAATCTTGGCCCCATGCATGGGAGAAATGAGCCTTGGCAGAGTGCTGTGCTGTGCTCTGCTGTTTCACTCCCGCCTGCAATGTGCTCCTGCGGGGCGGCACCAGGGACCCACTCCCACTCCATGTTGATTCCAGAGCACCCCCAAACCTGTCCCTGGTCCCCACTGCAGCCCTTTAACTGATAAGTGCATGCAGGCCTCATGTGAGCACCCAGAGCTCACCAACAGTGCCCATGCACAAGCAAGGGGAGGCCTTTTTGGGGAAGGATGGGGGCTGGCTTCCAAAATTTGGCCCAGGCTCCGGGGCAGTGCAGGAGGATGCTGCTGGGAGGTGCAGTGCAAACCTCTGCCTGCAGCCAGGAGAGGAGGAAGAGGTAACTGGGGAAGGCTGATCGCAGCTCACAGGTGGCAGCTTTCTTCCTGTCTTCATCAGCTGTCAGTATGCACTGAGAGCTTCAGAGCAGATCTGCCGGTCTCCTCCAGCCCAGTGCCACGGCTCTGGAAAGGCACTGGGTGGGTGAGGTAACACCACGCTCTTCAGGGAGGTTTTCCTCATTAGAACTCTTCCACACCAGGAGAGCAGAGATGCCTCCAGGTGTTGGGCATGGTGAGGGGAGCACATAGCTGGCCCTAGTCCTGCATGGTGGTGGAGGACGGGACACAGGATGAAGTCCAATCAGGGGAATGGCTCCAGCCCACCTTTGCTTGCTTGTGCTCCTGTGCCTCTGCCACGATTTGCAACAATGGCATTACTGAGAGAAAACCAAGAGAGGAGTCCATATGGTCTCTGGATGACCCTGTTTTAACCCTTGGAGATGACTGAGCATGGTCTGGGTCTCCTCTTTGTAGGGCACAGCCCAGCTCTGCTGCCTCTGCTTTCTTTTCCCCTGCTCCAGGTCTTTATTGGGAATCTGAGCCTTTCCATAGCTCAAGCCCATCTGCCAAGCCTGGAAACTGCTCTAAACAACCTCTCAGCTGCACCTGTGTGCCATTAACAGTAACAAAACAGCTGGTAGGAGACCAAGTTTGAGAACTGTAATGCGGGGGACAGTCCGGAGCCCTGTGCTGCTCCACTGGGCCTGCAGGAGGGTGGGATGCTCGGCAGCCAGATGGGCAGTGGAGGACATGCAGGGTCAGGGTCTGAGTTTGGATGTGACACATCTGCAGCTGCTCCTGATTGCGATGGTGTAACTCACGGGTGGGAAAATCCCTGCTAATTGGTGGGAAGTTGGGTCAAGAGGATTAAGAAAGGGAATGGTAATGGGCCAAGGCACGTCATTCCTCTCCTGAACTTAAAGTATGCATTGAGCTAAGAAGCACTCAGTATGGGAAGCAGTTGAGAGCAGTTGACAGGTGAGGAACCATAAAGCCTTCCAACTTTGTGTGTGAGACAACGTGCCTGTTTCCACCTCCTGCTGCCCGTGGTGCACCCAAGATGCGCCTCACCCTGGGCCCAGCAGGGCAGAAAGCAGCAGTGGCAGCAGCCAGAGCCCGGGTACTGAGTGCTGACTGCAGGACCCTTCCTCAGTGCACCCCTGCTTCTCCTCTGAAGAGTCTGTGCACTTAGCAGTGTGGGATCTCACGCGTGTGTAAGCAGCTTGCTGCTATGAGACGCTGCCTCTGACCACAAATTGCAAGTATTTAGGCAGTCAAATTCGTTTCCGTTCCCATGCTGCTGTTGTAGATAGCTTGGTGCAGGTCAAAAGGCACAGTGCCGTGATGTGCAGAGCCTGGTGGCTTGGCGTGCTGTTCTCGTTGGGAGGGCTGATAGCCCATCAGAGGTGTGGGGAAAATAAACAGAGCAAATCTGAGAGCAGAAAATGCGGGCTGGCCTCTGACACACCGAGGCCTCACCCCACAGCTTCATCTCACAACTGTTACCTATGATTAAGAGTCCGTATCAATCTCAATGTCATGAAAGTCACACAGGCCGTGAAATCCCCACGTTCGATGTTGAAATACAGCATTTGATGCATTTTTGTTTGAAATGCGTAAAATCTGAGTTAGGGATGGCACGGCGAGTGCTCTGGGCCCCGTCAGCCAGCAGCAAGCCTCTCACTTCTCCCCCTGTATTCACCACCATGTGTAATGTTTTCTCCCCAGCTCAACCATGACAAAACTGTTAAAATTGTAGGGATTTTTGCCACGGCCAGCCTGCGAAATCAGCCTCCTCTCTAGGAATGAGAGGCCTCTGTAGCTGTGAGCCTGGGCTGCTCTGCCTGCTGTGGGTTCCCTGCTGGAGAGCAGCACCTAGGAGCTGAGGGATGGGGCAGCACAGCAGAGATGGGTGATGGAACAAGGATGATGGAGGTGGGTGCTGGAGCAAGGTGGTGGGATGGGACAGAGTGATGGAGCTAGGAGATTGGACGGGGAGTGGGACGGTTAGTGTGAGCTGGGTGATGGAGCAGTGTGTCAGGGTTTGCTTGTGTGCAGAATAACAGAATTGTAAGGGTTGGAAGGGACCTCTGGAGATCATCTGTCCTCCTGCTCTAGGCTCGGGTTACTCAGGAAAGTGTTCAGGTGTGTTCTGAGTACGTCCACAGGAGGAGATTCCACCAGCTCTGTGGACAGCTTCTTCCAGGGCTCTGCCACTGTTAAAGTACAAAGGCTTTTCTTCATGTTTGTATGGAGCTTCCTGTGCTCCAGTTTGTGCCCACTGCCCCCCGTCCTGTTGCTGCACTCAGCAGAGCCTGGCCCCATCCACTTGACTCCTGCCCATTGAATACTTACAGTCACTGATCAGATCCCCTCTCCCCTTCCCTCCTGCAGCTGAACAGCCCTGGGGCTCTCAGCCTTTCCCCATCAGGAGGTGCTCCAGGCCCCCACCATCTCTGCACCCTGTGCTGGGCTCCGTGCAGCAGTTTGCTCTGCCTGGAGCTGGGGAGCCCAGCACTGCACACAGTACTGCAGTTTCTACCATGCAAGAGAGATAGAAAAGCAGAGTGAAACTAAGAGGCTTCAGCAGTCTGACCACTTCTCTGTTAAGCTGGCACTTGCATGCTTGGTGGAAAGGAGTTCTAGCGGTTCTGACATGAGCAGTACTCTCTGGATGAGAGTCTCCGCTGGCAAGTATGAAGTGGTTTAGCAGCCAGACAGCCCCAGGGATGTCCCCGCTCGTTCCGTGCACCCCATGGGATTCCTACTTGCACCTGCAGCTAAGGGGGAAGCAGTGAAGTCTGCTGTGCCGTGCCAGAGGAGCTGCTTGTCACTGCAGCAGGGCTCAGAGTCTGCCCTGGGTTCCGTACAGCTCCTCTCTGTGCAGTCAGTTTCACTAACTCGCTGATTGATAACTCTGGAGTGCGTTTTCCCTTTCCTGTCCACGTTTGTCCCAAGCTTGGCTCTCCCTTTGACATTTCCCACTTGTGGAGCAAAGACTGGGGTTTGTCCGAAAAAGGGGCCTTCTGGAGAGGCCGGAGCAGCTCCGTTGCTGAGCGTGGTGGCCTGGCAGCGTTTGTTTGTGAGAGGTAGAGTTCTCACGCTCTAAATATACAATCTGTGATAAGGGAAGGGAAAGAGCCCAGCATGGAAATATTCCTTCTGTAAGAGAAATAATTTGCTGCTGCTAAAAATATATGTTCATATTATTCCTGCCTTGGTCTCCAGCTCGATGGGAGAGAGTGCACGCAGGCTGCCCTCAGGGGACCCGGCTCCGCTGCAAATACCCGGCGCTGAGCTGCGCCTCCGCTGGGGCCGGAGGATCACGGGGGGGCGAGGGGTCGGCATCTTCGCCCTGGTTTATCATCCCCATCTCTTTCTCAGGGCAGTAAAACCTCGGTACGGGGTTACCCTGGAGGTCATAGGCAGTAACCTCTAAGCAGGTGCTGACAGTGGGAAAGGAAAGTGATCCGTGGAGTTCCCAGAGCCCATGCGCACAGAGGCAGGAATGGCTTTGTTGAAGGGGCCGCAGGCTCGGAGCGGTGGGATGTGTGTAATCCCTTCCTGTCTCATCTGCGAGCATCCCGGCCCTGCTGCTTCCTTCCCCGATTGCCGCTCCCGGGACCCCCGTT
This sequence comes from Lagopus leucura, assembly GCF_019238085.1. NCBI lineage: Eukaryota > Metazoa > Chordata > Aves > Galliformes > Phasianidae > Lagopus > Lagopus leucura. Next base: position 9,437,422 of record NW_024962275.1, on the reverse strand, counting down.
CCCACCCGCTTCCGCTCCCCTGAGCGAACACAGCAGCCGCCCTGGGGGGCAGCACCGGATTTCCCAGGGACTGCCCTGGCCAGGGACAAAGCCAGCCTGGTGGAGTCCTGCCTGCTGCTTTTCCACTGCTCTCTGATATGGAATGAGCTGCAAGTCGTGTGCGCTGCTGATGCAGGGGCCCACGTCCACAGGTGGCTGGAAGGGACTGTGTCACTGTCTCCAGCCCCTTCTCTGCCCCCACCACCCCTGCACACAGCGCCTGAGGTTCTTATTAACAGGTGAAATCCTAAACCACGGCCTGGAGAATGAGCGTTATAAGGTCCCAATAGCCCCATGCCACATGCCACAGGGACATGAGTGGCTCTGGGGGGCCCAGGTCAGGTCCTCCTGCACATCTGTTCCTGAGCAGCACGGGGCTGGGAGAGCTGAAATCCCAGTGAAACCTTTGGCATTTTCTTGCAGGTCTGCCTCCAGTCTGGCAGGTGGGCACAGCCCCTGCCCTGGAGCAGTGGTGCAGGTGGTATCTCCCATCCTGGGGTCGTGCTCAGGGGACTGGGGTGCTGAGGAGCTGCCAGCAAAGTCTGATCACAAACCAGCAGGCCTCTGCAAGGCACTTCATTCAATGTCTTGGCATTGCTTTTTCATTCTCAGGTAACTCCTTTGGGGCCGGCTGTCTGCCCCCCAAGCATCCCCTGACCATTGTTTGTGAAATTACACTAATTTCCAGCTAGGTGTTGAGAGATAACAGCTTAGGTTCAGTTCAGGATTCAGCAGCTGGACCGCTTGGTAGGAAAAGCATCACTGCAAAAATGAAATACTGCTTCTTTGTATACATTCTAGTTTAGACACCCTTATCATTCTTATTTCAGTAAGGTAATGAGTAAGGTAAGGTTCCACATCCATCCTGGCACTGGGTGAGGAATGCGTGCACCAGGCAGGCCTGGCAGGGCGGGGAGCTGCTGCAGGAAGAAAGGGAAAAGCTGCCTCCTTGCTCTTCCTGCCTCGGCCCCCGTCCCGTTTCAATGGCTGGGAAAGGCAGGGCTCAGCTGGCCCAAGGTTGCGTCTTTCTGCCGCCTGGCCCCAGGCCAGCGTGCGTGAGAGCCGCCGGACGCAGCCCAGCTCTGTGTCACGCAGCACTGCAGCCCAGCACCATGCCAGCCCCATCCCTGTCACACCGGGTGCTGGGTTCTGCCCTGCCAGGAGTCCAGCTGCTCCTGGGGTGTGGGGAGGGTAGGGAGAAGCAGCTTGATTTAACCAAGGAGACAAAAGGGAGGCTGGGGCCTCTGCTCAGCCTGTGTTACGGGCAGCCAAATGGTGAGGACCCGTTCTGTCCGTGTCCTTGAGCCCAGGCAGTGTTTGCCTGTTGGATGCATTGCTTGAAGCAATGTTTGATCCTTGGTAAGAAATTGGAGCAAAATCACATCAGCTGCTGCACTGGCAAGGCAGGGTAGTAACAGTGCCATGTCTTATTTAGGATCAGTTGGTAACTGCTTTAATGCATCTTTGAATACAGGGGAGATGGAGCAGATCTTACTGTGTGCAGAGTTATTTATCAGTGGCTGCTTGTCAGGCTCACCCTGCTCTGTGGCCACACGCTGCAAACATCACTGCCAGGAGCTGAGGCACGGCAAGACTTCTCTCTTCCTGCAGTGGTAAAAGGTGAGTGTCTGTCCTTTGAATGGAGGTGGATTTGGAGTGGAGCTGGGGACAAGCACGTCAAGTGTTTGGATGGATTTTTGTTTTCATTGTTGCCTGCTTTCCTGCCTCTCCTCCCCTGCCAAGTGAGCTGGGTACCCACAGAGTGGCCATGCCCTGGCACACAGTGATGGCAGGGTTGTGCCGCAGCAAAACCTGGCAGTGCGGTAACTTCACAGGCTGGAAGTGGGGAGATGAAACAGTATGTGACATGTCCAGGGTGACAGGAGAAGCTGGGACAGTGCCAGGCCTGGTCTTCTGAGCCCCGATGCAGAATCCGAGTCTCATGGTTTGGCTGAGGGCTCTGCCTCTTGTCCTGGCAGCATTTAGTGGGAAGCCAGGACTGTGCCTGGTACAACTCCTGGTGCTCAGCAGCTTGCTGCTCTGCCTTCGCTGCATGTGGGTTTGAACGTAGAGCTGTATCTGGGTTGCTCAGCATGTCCCTCCTCCTGCCGGCTCCTCAGCATCGCCTGGGTGTGACCCTGCATGGCATCACAGAGCAGCCCACGGTGCAAAACTCAGATCTGGCAGCAGAGCCAGTGGAGCAGGGCTCTGCGGGGCTGGGATGCTGGGGCTCACTTGCCCACCAGTAACCTTGGCCACCTTGCTGCGACCCAGGTAGGGCAGGGTTAACGTGGGGAGCGTCCCTCTGCAGTGGGCTTTTTGTCTGCTGCGATCCAGAGCGTTTCCTGGTGGAGCGCTTTGCGTCCGGTCGTTAGGGTTGCTTGGCAGCCGAGCAGAGAGGAAGGCTGGAAGTAAACACAGGCACTTTTGGATCAGTAGCTGGGAAAACCAGCGAGAAGCTGCATGGGATTGCCGTCTCCAGAACCTCCTTGCTTCCTCGCCTTGCAGACAAATGGCTTCCTGCAGGGCACGGCGCTCGGCTCCGCAGCCACCAACCCGTCCCCAGCTCTGCCTTTCATGGGGCTTCCAGTGAGGCGAATGCATCAGGGGCTGGAGGCATCAGTGGGCTTTGTGTGCCAACTCTAAGTGGCCGCATGGAAAATCCCAGGCTGTATTAACTTAATAATAAAGATGGGTCTGCCTTGGGTCTGTTGTTCTCACCATCCTGCAGAGCTGGGGCGGAGGGACCTGCTGCCTTAGCCTGTCTTCACAGCCTCTCCTCGTGCTCGGGCTGTTCACCCTGGATGTACAGTTGCCTTGTGGCAGGATGGCAGTGCCATTTGGGGCTGCTAAATTCCTAATTTCTGAGCTTTCGCTTTTCTCCTTTGAACCAGGCCTGAGGTTTCCTAGAGTGAAAGGAAGAAATGCATTTCTAGATCCCTGGGGTCAGATAGGAAGACATCATCTTTCTGAACAGCATAAGGCTGAGTCATAGTAGGACGTGACTCTCCCATGGCTGTTCAGCAGTGAGAGCAGGGCTCCGTCCCTCGAGTGCTCGGTTCAGGACAGCAGCAGCTCAGCTGCTCATGCAGAGGTGTTCACATTTGACTTCGACAGATGGTGGTCACAGTGCTCTGCACTTCCCTGCAGTCCCTTCACCTCTTCCAGGTTTTCCTCTTTTCTGATTGCTAATGAAAAGCAATTTTTCTCGTAACTTCTCCCTGGTTTGGGCATATAGAAGCATACAAAGTCCAGGGTTGACAGGAGGTCACAGATTTTCTTCCATAAATGAGACGGCTACAGGAATGGCCAACACAGACAAAAGAATGAGAGGTTGTTTGAGTCCACTGCGCTGAGCACGTCTGCCAGGAGGATTTCCCAAATAATGAAAACATTCGCCTGTTTCTGCTGTTCTTTATCCTGTGCAAAAAAAAAGGGAAGGTTTTAGGATTTTCTTTATGGCTCTGTTTTGAGTGGTGTACCTAGTGTTTGGCTCCATCCCATGGAGCTGTGGCTGAGGTTCAGCATCTCGACTCTGCTCTGATCCCTGCAGAGGACGGCACCCACCTGGGCAATCCAACACAAATACCCTTCCTTTCTCATGAAGACGCAGAAGAAAAAGGCTCTTTCCTCAACCTGAACTGTCTGCCACAAGTTCAGCAATCACAATGTGCACCAGACCGGAGGGCAGGGGGATCCCACTCACAGCATTTTCCACATCTCACGTTTGTTCTGTAGCTGTGAATGGGAATCCATCGTGATTTCATTGGTCTGCAATGCGGTTGCTGGCGGCCTTGGGAACGACAGCCTTCATCCTGGCGGTGAGTCTGCCTGCGATTCCCGCTGGGGCCTCATTTGAATGTGATGTCTCAGTGCAGAAGGGCAGTTGGCTGATTCCATGTTCCACTGTCTCTGCTCTTCTCTGCTTGTATCTGTGAGCTTTCCTGGATTTTCCCTGGAAGGAGAGCTCAACCTGCCGTTTTCCCATTTCTTTCGTGTCACTGCTCTTTCAGCCATCTGCAAGGTGCAGGAAGATCTGCGTCACATTCTTGTGAGAGCATCCTGGCAGCCTGGAAGTGAAGGGGCTGCCCTGATCTGAGCGGCTGCGGGATTATCCTGATGGCACTGGCATTGGCTGTGGTTGTCACACGGTGCCCCTGGCTCTCGAGAAACCCCCATCCTACCCAGTGATGTGCTGCTGCTGGGTGCTGCATCTCCATTGCCATCATGGTGGGGCTGGGCTTGTCTGATTGTCCTGCTGAGCTCTTTGCTCACTCTAGCAGGACTAAAGATTTGGGCTTTGCCATTGGTGTGTGCTGACAGCTGCCCTATCAGTATCTCCTTGTCCTTCAGGAGTAGCCATGTATCTGAGAGTCCCCCTCCAGATTGATGCTCCTGAAGGGAGCAGTGGTGTCTGCCTAACCCTGACCCTAACCCTAACCTGAGCACTGTGTTCCCTTCCCATGCCCGACACTCCGTCCTCATTCCACAGTCACAGTCAGCCCTTTCAGCTCCTCCTGTTTGGGTATTGAGGATTATCTCTCAGCCCAGCTCTGCATGTTGGTGAGCAGTTCTTCCCTTCGGGTTCCCCATGCATGGCACAGTTGACCTCAGGTTCCCCAGCCCTGCCC